>NW_022171443.1:0-1026 GCF_008802855.1 Photinus pyralis | reverse complement strand
CAACTGAAGAACGCGGATAACCCCTTCTGTCCAGCGGAAACTAAAAAACACCGCGATGCGGGAAAGTCGTTTTCCCGTGCATCGAGGATGCTTGGAAACATTATCTTTCCATTCAATGAGTACAAAAAAATATTTCCTGTAACGAGCAAAATTACAGGTTTTGCAAAAAAATATTTGAGTCTGCGATAAATAGTTCTCCGTACAACCACGGGAAACGCTGTAATCAGTGACAATTTAGCGCCATTTATGTTTCTGTTCTGTGAAGGTCTTATTCTGTGAGACTAACTACGCCACTGCAAGTTCTTTAAAAAAACAAGTATCCGCCACCTAAGATCGTGTATTGACACGTGTAGTGGGAACGAATGGCTCGGCTCATCTTTTAACTCGCCAAGCCACGAGCCGAGCCATAGGATCGCCAAGCCGCGAGTAGTGGGAATCCGCCTGTTGTGGTCATAAGTTAACCTTAACGACCATAACACGTAAAAATATTTAATTTCGGTGTTCCTAGTCATTTAGCTTCGGCCACAATGCGTTGTGTGCGTTATATTCGCTCATTGAACGTTTTTGATATTTGTGCGTAACATAGATACATCAATAAAACTAGATCAAGGTTCCAAAAGAGTTGAAGACATTCTTCTGTGTGAACGACGGGGCGGGGTCTTGATCTACTTTCAGCCTGACATCTGAAAAGAGAGGGAGAGGTTTAAGGGTCAACGACCGATAGAACAAAAAGCTTTGGTTCATTTTCCGAGGTCACCACATGGCCACGAAGGGGGAAATATTTAAGGCTGAACGACCGGACGGAGCTCTCCATGAGACGAGTGATCTTTCAACTGCAACTATTTTCCAAGGTCACCACTAGGTGGCGAGCGACATTGAACTGGTCGAGAACTGGACACAAGGCCAAAAACAGAAGCAAGACGAGCTCTGGGACTTGTATAGGGCTATTTTTTTTCCCCTCTCTCTTCCAGATCAACCCAGACCTACCGGAGGAAGCGTCTACTGCACTGGTAATTGGCATTCCTC
>NW_022171442.1:0-5847 GCF_008802855.1 Photinus pyralis | reverse complement strand
GTATTATTAAGAGTAGTAAAAACAGAGTTTATGGGAAACATTTTTGTTCTCTTATTATAATATTTAACTTAAAACTGTAGGGTCACAAATAGAACGACAACGAAAAGAAATTACGAGTACCTACCTACGAAATATTACGTTTAAATTTCTACTTTGAAGTAATTACATGTAAAAAATGTTCAAATTGCCCATCATTAATATTTACACACAAGCGGCATCTTTTCGCGATAGAATTTACAGCTTTCCGTATTATCCTCGGTATTATCCTACCATCTAAAATGCGAAAGGCATTTACCACAGCATCATGTAGTCTTTTATCGCATAAGTTCGCTGATAAATTAAACCCTTTTAGAACACCGAAAAGGAAAAATCTAAAATTGAAAGAGCTGGCGATCTTGGTGATGAAAGGGCCGACCCGTTCCTACCTATCCATGACTTTGGAAATAGTTGGTTTAGGTGCTCTCGTACTTGTAGTTGGTTGTGCGGCGCGGCACCGTTGTGTGGAAACCAACGTAAATTACGTCGTGTTTCCAAATCTAACCCATCCTACATATCTTGAAATTCATTTGGGAGAAAATAACGTTGGCCTGTCCAATTTTCGTCGTAAATGAAACGTCCAATATCTCACTAGATATTGTTTTCCATGGCAAACTGTTTATATACCTCTCAATAATACGAACATTCCTGCAGCGCGTTTATTGATTAAAGTAGCCTTATATCGTTATACAGAGAAAAATTGGTACTTTTAAAAAATGCCAAGTCAACTATGACTAGCATTAAAAAAAATAAAAATTTGTAAACAATTGTAAAATATAGAAGGAAATTAGTATACTCATCATGTTAAGCATTAAAATGTCTAAAACTTTCATTCGTGTCATTTTGTTGCATTTTTAATAATAACGATAATAAAACAGTTAAATGAAAAATCACTAAATTTGTTTTTCGCTCATATCTAGTAAACTGTGAATTTTTTTGAAAAAACAAAAGCATATCTAAAATAAGCTCTTAAAACGACAACTCTTTCCTCATTTAACCAAATCTGTATGTGTTATAGTTTCCGAGGTCCCAATGATTAAAATGAAAAAAAACTCACCCTGTATATGAAAAAACATCAACATTTTACACGAAAACAAATGATAGGAAAAATATAGCCCACACTGTCTGACGAACATAGCGCTTGCTTTTGGAAGTGATCGGATACAATTGTAGTGATAGCGTTAACAGAGCACTCCCCAAAGTTAAGGGCTTTTTTGAAAAATCTATAATGGCGCTATAGGTGAACTCAAAGTGGCGCTAGCTATAGAGATCGTTTTCAGCCGGAAATTTAAGATGGTGGTGAGCGAGTGGCGTAATCTTAGTAGGTAACGTAGAAATGGTCAATTAAGCAGGACGCACACCGATTCGGCTCGACACGGCATGGATCGGTTAGTACAGTGAGTTTTTTTTAAATGCGAACATACGCTTTTGTATGCAATGTAATTTCCCTATGTTCGATTTTAAAAAAAAACGCATCAATCCATGAGGTGTGCGCGGTTCACATTTCCACCAGCAAAACGCGCAACTTGCGTGGCTATGCCTTTGATGAAAAGAACTCGGTAAGATTTTTTTTAAAGAAGCCATGTGAGGCCATAGCAACTTTAGGATAAAGTTTTCTTAAAGTTACGATTACTTGACCTTACAGGGCACGCGCTGACACCACAATTCATTGTGAACCAATCTTCAATTATTTGTAGGTCATGCGCACCTCGCATTCTACTAATTTGATCTATTCAATACATAAATGAAGAAAATAAGAAAATGAATAAAGAAAACAATTACAATAAATGCTCAAAGTGTCCTCCTTGACATTCTAAGCAATCACCTCCTAAACGATTCCGAAATTAAATTGGACGGCAGTATTTTTAAAAATATGACAGCTGTCAATTGTATCTACTACTCATTTGAACTACTCAATAGATTGACGTGTTTTTTTTAAAAATCGAACATAGGGAAATTACATTGCATGCAAACCCCTATGTTCGCATTTTAAAAAAATTCACTGTATGTTTCCGGCAGTCGAATAATGCGAAATCAGTGTCGTCGATAAAATGCATTCTTAATGCTTCATGAATCATGAATCATGCACGATCTTGTTGAAAACAGTTGCCAACTTTTTTTTATATTTTTATATTGTTGGATTCGTAATAAAAAATACTAGTCAATACAGTATGTATAGGGTTTTCGCTATAAAAAGCGTTGCACGTCATCAACAGAAGAAAATGGCATGCCAATTTAAATCAAGATTTGGCGGATTTATATTCATTATTATTTAGTTACTTTTTGGGAGAATAAGTTGGCAGATTCGGAATTTTTTTTACAATGTTGTCAAACGTTATTTGGTGACATTTGACACTTTGGTTCGGTTTTTGCTTGTGAAAGTTTTCGGTTATTCTTGTGGTTGTTGTTATTATTCATCTTCGCTCTTAGTGCAAAAAAATGTGTTCTTTTCAGACATTGCTGTTTGTTAGGTACATTCTACCGTTATTTGCATTCGTACTTGCCACAATGCCGCGACATTTGAACAGTAAAGCGAAGGAACTCCTTGCCTCTTTAATTCAATATTTTGAACGGGAACGAGATAATGGGGGTTCCTTATTACCATTAGGTTCAGTTCGAGAGGTAAGAATGGTTTCAATTATTTCTGACTACTTCTACTAATTGTGATTACCTTCAGCGCGTTGCGGCAGCATTACATTTAAACATTTCTACGGTCAGCAGAATTTCCCAAGCTTTTAAACAAAACGAAGCTTTGATATCGCAGATCTTGTATTTGCATCTAAAAGTACTGGCGATTACCACGGAGAAATGAATCATGAAAACTTTTTACATTGGTTTGAAAAACAATTATTAGCAAATTTAGAAGAACCAAGTGTTATCGTATTGGACAATGCTTCTTACCACAGCACCTTATTGACACAAAATCCGAACAACTCGTGGAGAAAAGCAGATTTTCAAGATTCGTTACACAATAAACTTGCACTTGCGATTGTAACCTCAGAAATGTGGAAAAATTCAATTAATCACACCGAAAAGTTAATAAAGGAATGGTATGAACGCGAAAAACAATTGGATATTGCAGAAATGGCCCCAATTATTATAAACTGGGTGAAAATGATAGTTGAGTGATGACGATTAACTGGACAATAAATAAAACTGCAATTACCTAAGTCACGAGAACTGTGTATTAAAATTTATTTTGTTTTATGTTAACAAAATGGAATGTTACGTAGTCTGAAAAGTATCTTTCACCTTTTTACGATCATATCAGTTTATGTTAATTATCATTTTATGTACTTAGTTCAATAAAATTTCTTGTGTTTTTGTCTCGGTTGAACTTACTAGTCTCAAATTCCACTACAGCAAGAGTTGGTCAAATAACGTAAAATCAGTCAAGATTTCAAGCAAGCATTAACTTGATATTTATTTGCTGATGGCCTATGCAATGGTTTATAACTTCCGAAACATTTACATAATGCCGCAATGCCGACATTCCTCATCTTTCTGCTCACAACGGCAGCGATACGTTATAAACAAAATGCTAATAGTACTACACTTAGTGGACTGCACTTTCCTTGAACCCGTCACAGCACAGTAGGAATGGGTTTTATTTATGCACAGTAGGTTGGTTTCACACAGAGAACCCAAAAATGATCTCTGAATTTTCTATTTCCTCTGGATGGTAGAAACATAACCTAAAAGTGTTTCCTAAATAAAAGATTAATATATCAGCATACCTTATAAATATTTGGCAATGCCGTGTATTGTTGACGTCATCAAATCAATGACGTGCAACGCTTTTTTATAGCGAAAACCCTATACTAACTTGATTTTTATGGTCCATGAAATCCTCAGGCACCAATAATTTACCAATAATGTTTCGCACATAAAATTATAAATACATCTGACCACTGTGAAAATAACAGAAAAACACTGCTTCTCAAATTCACCGTTATTAAAAATTTGAAATATTTCGATATAATTAATAGGTAGGAATTTTATGTTCCAGTTCTCCTTCAAAAACGTTTAAATTAATAATATGAGTTTTTTTACGTTTTAGGAGTTTTTAAACGCACAGTTTCACAATAATATTATCTAAATATTCCCACGAAAATATGGGAAATAGCAATTAATGATAATTNATTATAGGGTTTTCGCTATAAATAGCGTTTCGCTATAAATAGCGTTGCACGTCATCAACAGAAGAAAATGGCATGCCAATTTAAATCAAGATTTGACGGATTTATATTCATTATTATTTAGTTACTTTTTGGGAGAATAAGTTGGCAGATTCGGAATTTTTTTTACAATGTTGTCAAACGTTATTTGTAATATTTGTTGACATTTGACACTTTTGTTCGGTTTTTGCGTGTGAAAGTTTTCGGTTATTCTTGTGGTTGTTGTTATTATTCATCTTCACTCTTAGTGCAAAAAAATGTGTTCTGTTCAGAACAAAATTGCTGTTTGTGAACATTCTACCGTTATTTGCATTTGTACTCGCCACAATGCCGAAACATTTGACCAGTAAAGTGAAGGAACTCCTTGACTGTTTAATTCAATATTTTGAACAGGAATGGGGGTTCCTTATTACCATTAGGTTCAGTTCCAGAGGTAAGAATGGTTTCAATTACTTCTGACTACTTCTACTAATTATTGTGATTACCTTCAGCGCGTTGCGGCAGCATTACATTTAAACATTTCTACGGTCAGCAGAATTTCCCAAGCTTTTAAACAAAACGAAGCTTTGATATCGCAGATCTTGTATTTGCATCTAAAAGTACTGGCGATTACCACGGAGAAATGAATCATGAAAACTTTTTACATTGGTTTGAAAAACAATTATTAGCAAATTTAGAAGAACCAAGTGTTATCGTATTGGACAATGCTTCTTACCACAACACCTTATTGACACAAAATCCAAACAACTCGTGGAGAAAAGCAGATTTTCAAGATTGGTTACACAATAAACTTGTAGAAGGAAGCACTTGCGATTGTAACCTCAGAAATGTGGAAAAATTCAATTAATCACACCGAAAAGATAATAAAGGAATGGTATGAACGCGAAAAACAATTGGATATTGCAGAAATGGCCCCAATCATTATAAACTGGGTGAAAGTGATAGTTGAGTGATGAAAATAAAACTGCAATTACCTAAGTCACGAGAACTGTGTATTAAAATTTATTTTCTTTTATGTTAACAAAATGGAATGTTACGTAGTCTGAAAAGTATCTTTCACCTTTTTACGATCATATCAGCTTATGCTGATTATCATTTTATGTAGTTCAATAAAATTTCTTGTGTTTTGGTCTCGGTTGAACGTACTAGTCTCAAATTCCATTACGGCAAGAGTTGGCCAAATAACGTAAAATCAGTCAAGATTTCAAGCAAGCATTAACTTGATTTTTATTTGCTGATGGCCTATGCAATGGGTTATAACTTCCGAAACATTTACATAATGCCGCAAAGCCCACATTCCTCATCTTTCTGCTCACATCGGCAGCGATAGGTTATACCATTGAATACACAAAATGCTAATAGACACACTTATATACTGCACTTTCCTTGAACCCGTCACAGCACGGTAGGAATGGGTTTTATTTATACACAGTAGGTTGGTTTCACACAGAGAGCACAAAAAATTATCTCTGAATTTTCTAGTTCCTCTGGATGGTAGAAACATAACCTAAAAGTGTTTCCTAGATAAAAGATTAATATATCAGCATACCTTAGAAATATTTGGCAATGCCGTGTATTGTTGACGTCATCAAATCAATGACGTGCAACGCTTTTTATAGCGAAAACCCTATAG
>NW_022171441.1:4417-65189 GCF_008802855.1 Photinus pyralis | reverse complement strand
AGAGTATTTTTTTATATCTTATTTTAGATAAATTATCTCAACTCACCAAGTCAAAGAAATACCTATTTGAATGTGAAAAGTGTCAAAAGCATTTTACACACTTTCGGCATTTTAAATATCATAAAAAAATACATGAGGAAAAAAAAACTAAGGGCCTAAGATGCATTTTGTGTAAACAAGAATCTGATGCAGAGTGTTTTACCAAACCTGATTTGTTTAAACATTTTAAAATAAGGCACGATGTTGATATAATAACTGAACAGCTATACTTTACCAGTTTGGAAGAATTTAAGACGTGGAAAAAGGAAAAAGAAAAGCAATCGAATGAATTATTTGTAAAACCATATGGAACAGACAAAAATAAAAAATTCACTACAACAAAATATAAATGCCACCGGTCTGGATTTTACAAAAGCAAGGGAAAACATTTACGACATTTAAAAACACAAGGCTCAAAAAAAATTAATGGATACTGCCCTGCAGAAATGTCTGTTACAGAAATTGATGCAAGATTTGAAGTTGAATATGTTAGTACGCATGTAGGGCACACCAGTGATTTAGGTCATCTAACTTTAAATGAAACAGAGCGGAATAAATTGGCTGTCCAAATTGCAGCTAAAATTCCATTCGAAACAATTTTAGATGAGGTTAGAGAATCCATTAATGGTACTTTGGAAAGATGTCATCTTTTAACAAAGAAAGATTTATATAATATAGAAAGAAGTTTAAACCTCAATAAAGAAGCTCGTAGACACTGCAATGACGCAATCAGTGTAGATGCCTGGGTACAAGAAATTAGAAGTACTGGATGTGTTTTATTCTACAAAGCTCAGGGAGAATGTTGCACTGACTATCCTCTACTAAACAATAACGATTTTGCATTGGTAATTATGAATCAAGGTCAGCATGAAATGTTGGATAGATATGGCGATGATTGTATCTGTATTGATGAAACGTTTGGGTTTTAACCTTATCACAATAATGGTATTGGATGACATGCGTGAGGGATTTCCATGTGCTTTTCTAATTTCAAATCGAGCTGATGAACATATGATGCGAATATTTTTTATGTCTGTTAAAGAAAGCTTGGGTAGATCCTTAAAATCAAGTGTTCTTATGACAGATATGGCTCCAGTTTTTTATAATGCCTGGATTGAAGTTATGGATTTGCCTGTTCACAGACTCTATTGCACATGGCATGTGGATAGAGCTTGGCGTAACAATTTATGCAAAATATGTTCAAAAGAAAAGCAGGTATGTTAACCGTAGGAAAGGGTATACAAAATCTAACTTTTTTTTTAAATTATCATGAGTATTAAGCATCTTGTTCTTTTTTTCATGCACGTTGGCTCGTTTTAGTACTACTTGTCACTATTTTCTTTTATTTTAGGTGGCCGTGTATAAAAAACTGCGCACCTTACTTCAGGAAACAGATAAAAATGCGTTTTCGGCGATGATTAGTAACTTTTTAAATAATTTATTAGAAGATCCGGACACTACAAATTTTGGTCAATATTTCCATAAGTACTATGCAAAAAATGTTGATTCGTGGGCTTATTGTTACCGTATACATTCTGGTATTAACACCAATATGCATATAGAGAACATGCACCGTAGCATTAAATATATTTATTTAAATGGGAAAGTTAATAAACGACTAGATCAAGCTATATATATTTTGATGAAATTCGTTAGGGACAAATTATTTAATCGTTTAATAATTTTAAACAAGGGAAAAATTTCCACAAAATTGAAAGACATAAGAGCAAGACATAAAACTAGTAATGCATTAAATGTTGATGTAGTAGTAGTCAATGAAACTGGTTGGATGGTACCATCATCATCCACACAAGATCTGTACCAAGTTGAGAAAAGGCAAAAACATTGCAATTGCAAGTTAATCTGTTCCTACTTCATAAGTATTCGTGCTCATGCTTAGACTCTTCAATTAAATGGAACATGTGTAAACACATACACCTTATATGCAAATTTTTGAAAACTCAAAATGTTCATGCCAATGAAAACCAGGATGAAATTATCCAATCTGTAGGTAAGTCTACCTAATGGTCAAAATTTTAAATTTGTTGGTGGCTAGTAAGAATTGATGCTGCATTGTCATTTGTCATTCGTTAAACGAAAGCGCATTTTTGGATTTTACTGCTTAACGAAGTTACCTTTTTTTCTAGATGACATGCCTCATTTAACAATTGACGAAAACTTTAACCCCCAAGAAGAAAATACAATCATCCAGGCACTCTCCAAATCAAAGAGAAATGGAAATGAGAAGTTTATAAGTGAGAGAGAGAAATTTAAGTTTGAATTGTTAGAAACTGTCAACGGCCTGGAGTGTTCTGAAGAGTTAGACATAGCAAGAAAAGCATTAGCTCCTCTTATCCCTACTTTAACAGCATTCAGGAATTTAAAAAACAAAGAAGTTTGCAAAGAAAATCAAAATATACCCCATAATAAAAAAATTCCCCAACAACGGCGGCTGTTTAAGACAAAAAAGAAATGTATACCTAAAAAAGACAAGACAGCCAAACCAGATAGTGAAGAAGTTAATAAAATTGCATTAAACATGTTACAATTTTGAATTAAATATCTTTATTATGTATTTAGAAATATTGAAACAATTATGTACTACCTATGTATGAACTACTTTATATTATTTGAATATTAATGCAATAAATAGTTTTTGTCGCGTGCTGGTTGTCGTATGTATCTACTATTTACTAAAAGGTTTCTATTTAGAATTCATTCTTGTATGCAACAAAAAAGTCTTTAGAAACCTTTTTTCTTGCAGGTACCGTTGTAAATTGAAAAAATGGAAAAAATAGGTACAGTTTTTTTAGTGTAAGCTGATCCTGTACAGCCATAAGTGTAATTACCGAGCATTTAACAATATCGCCAAGTCGAGGCATTTTGTATTCTTCCAAATCGAGAATTCAATGTTGAACAAATCAAAATGACAAAATGTCATAATGTAACGTGAATCTAAACATTATTGAATAGTTTACTTGATATTACGGCTTATCCTATTTTTTTGTCCACGACAGTGCCTATCGGATCAATTTAATTACCTATCCATTTTGAAAACTGTGTAATCTTTTAGCTATGGCAATGCAAGTTCGTAGTTCAAATATCTGCGCGAAAAGTTAGCGCCTGCGCACAATGTGAAAGCCAAAGTGGAATCCTTGGCGCTAGCCGCCAGATGTCGACTGCTCTAGCGCAGTCAACGGTCGCGACCGCTCGCGCGCGGTTGACGGCACGATGGAATTTCGTCATGCAGTTGACGGCAGCGAATGAATGACTATAGTTCACCGCGCGGTCGCGGCTTTAAGCAGTCGGTCTCAACTGCTTGAAGCAGTCCGTGTACGGCCGCCCTTACTTAACAGTGCGCAGGGGTTTTGTTAATTCGATTCGAATTTAAAATTCTCGCACATCGCCCGTGATGGTATTACAAGCATGTTACGCCGCTTATTATTCAGAAAGTTTACGTTCCGTTTGAATAAGGGTTATTTATGGCTTTATAGGTTATACGGTTATTATTTCCAATATCTCCGATGGTTGCAAGGATTGCGAAATCTGATGTGAATTTTTTACATGAAGCGCGCTTTCTAAAGTACATAGCTGCTGCAAAAACTGTTTTTCCAAAACCATCTGGACGGTGTTGCCAGATAATGTAAAATAAGAAATACTTACGTGGAGATTCCGCTCATGTCCAAAAATTAGAATTCTTCCGGGAACTGGTGCATTGTCAGCTAGTAAAAAATCTTCCCGAATCCCGGGCTGTGTAAACTTTATATTCGTCCGGTATTATTAAATCCTCTACTATTTCGGGTGCAGGAGGGATGATCCATGGCTTGCGTGGGCAACTTCCGATAATTCTCCAATGCAAGCAAAATTGATAACTTGTGCCGTTGTTTCCATGACTTCTCCGGCCCTCTCTTTTATTCTAAAAACTGCTGCCTGGACTTCAACTTTTGCCGCCGAACTGTCATGAGAATGGTCATTGACTTTTTTAACGACACTACCGTCTCCTTCAACTTCAAGAGTCACTAAAAGTACATTGATATATGTGTATATACTATAACCTCGTTTTCTAATTACAACATGACGCCTCTCATACAGATAACATTGATCGATTAATATTGGGCCATTTAGATAAAATTAAGTAAGATTCTACTGACCATTTTGCTGCCATGATGGCATGTGATTAAAAAAACTTATTGACAAGAAAAGGTTGCAGTTAGAAATAGAAATTATGCGCAAAATCCAAAGGGAACTATATAATAACGATTATGATGTGTTTTGGCCAAGTTTTATTTTGTGTAATATTGTTTACTTTAAATTTAGATACTAGGAATTTATATGTTTGCATTGGTTTAAACAGTAAATTACAATATTTTTAACATAATCTTTCACTTATAAATGTGCCATTGCCATTCAACACCACCATCCTTAACCAATTAATTGGTAGCTATCCATCTTATAACGACTCAAAACGGGGTGAAATTGACTAAGTGGAAATTATAAAAGCACTAAACCTTCCCCATACTTCATTTAATTGTTTCAGATTTTAAATTCAGACATTATGTGACAGCACAGCGACTATAGTTTCGACCCTGAGGTCATTATCAAGCTGAAAATTTATATAATTTAAATAATTTGAAACAATGACTAAACCTTAAGTGACCTACCTTCAGTTTGAAGGAACATATAAAAGTAGTTGAAAATTACATATTAATTGGTAACATTTGGTTGATAATATGCTGTAAAACATGTGTTAGAAGCGAGTCTAGAAAATAGTTCTACTTACGGGAAAAATTACTTATTCGAACATGGAAACAATTACAATTACAATATTAACAAATTTAAGGCTTTTTGCCCTCACATTTTATAAACAATTGTTAAATTAAAATTGAACGAGATGGACGCAGCCATCTTGACAAGCAAAGTGACATGTGCTGACTAAATACGGCAGGTTAAGTAACTAAAGGGAAGGGGCAAAAGCGGGAAACTTGAACAATTTAAAAAATTAAAAGGAAATAGGGCCGGATTGGTTATGGGACGAAAAAAGAAGAAAAGGAGAAAAGAATGTAACATAGCTTACATTAGGCTATTGTTTTTATAAAATATTTAAATTAAATGGGCCAAAATACCCTGTTTCTACTGAAGGTAGTCGTTGGGACTCACGGACTGAATAAACGCCCAAAAAGTAACAACCCTGATCTGCTGAAGGCAGAAAAAGGGCAAAATAAACTTAAACTAAAAAGAAGGGATATCTGACAAGCGTAACGGGGTCGGAAACTACTTGGTGAGAAAAAGCAAATTTTTATTTAAGTGAAGTATTTCATTAAGGGAGTGTTGAGGATTCGTCCTATAGTGGAGGTAAATCTCTTTCATTTCAAGAAAGTCTAATTTAAGACTTTTGTTACAAACATGCAAAATTTTGAAGTCCTCTTTCGAAAACGAGTGGCCTGAACTAAGGATGTGGTGAGCGAAGGAAGAACTGGGATTGGGTTGAACGGAGCTTATATTGTTATTCTTAATAGCAGTGATGTGTTCAGAAAACCGAATTTTAAAGGAACGACCAGTTTGTCCAATGTAACAAGCTGGGCAATCCGAACAAACCAATTTATAAACACCAGACTTGGATAGAGGAGGTATTGGGTCTTTGGTTTTGACTAAGATAGAATTTAAGTTGTTCTTGACTGAGAAGGAAATAGAAACTTTGAGGGGACGGAAGAGACGGGCTATTATTTCTGATATGGGACCAATGTACGGTAAGGAGAAATATTTCGAAGGGGAATCAGGGGTCTGGGAGAGGGTGGTACGTCTGGATAGGAAGTCTTTAAACATCATCTTACGGTGTAAATTATTGATCAATTGGAACGGGTAGTTATTAGCACTAGCGATTTGAAAAATGATGTCTAGTTCTTTCAAGTAAAGAGGTTCGGAAAGGTCCAGGGAAAGGAGTCTGTGAAAGAAGAATCTGAAGGAAGCGAGTTTGTGTGAGAGAGGATGACTGGAGTGATAAGGTATAACATGGTCAGTGGTGGTAGGTTTTCGATAGATGTCGATTTCCACCCTCGAAGTGCCTCTAGTCAATGACAGGTCCAAGAAATTAATAGACTTATTAGACTCAATTTCTAGAGTAAATTTGATATTAGGGTGAAGTGAATTTAAAATTTCAAAACACTGATTAAGCTCAGACCTGTCACCCCCAAAGACAACAAGAATGTCATCAACGTATCTTTTGTAGAAACGGAAATGGGTTTTAATTTCATTAAATTGGAAAAGTGTGGATTCCAAGTGGTTCAGAAAAATTTCAGCTAACAAAGGGGATAGGTTGCTACCCATAGGTAAACCAGTAGTTTGATGATATTGTTTATTATTAAACGAGAAAAAGTTTTGTTCTGAACACAATTGGAGGGATCTAGAAAGGAAAGTGCAGGTAAGGTCTGGGAGTTTGGAGAGGGAAAGAAGTTCGTCAATAATCTTTAAACAATCGTTAAAGGGGATGCTAGGGAAGAGGTTCACAATGTCGAACGAAACAAGGATGTCGGACTCGGTGATCGGAAAATTCTTAAGCTCATTAACTAGGGTGAGGGAATTCTTGACTGAGTTGGGAAAATGGACTTCTAAGTTATTTCTAAGAATCTTGTTAAGCCAACTGGTGATCTTGGAAACTGGGGTGTTGGTAAATGATACAATGGGTCTCATAGGGTAGCCTGGTTTGTGTATTTTGGGGAGAGCGTATAATCTAGGAAGGGAAGGGTTCATATTTGTAAGACGGAGATAAGAAATGTGGAACTGATCTAAAAGAAGGGATTTATTTTCAAATAGGAATTTTCTGACTTTTTTCTGGAAAGCCTCGTTATTGACTTTAGATTGAGTGAAACCATCCTTGGATAGGAAGCTCTCAACACCCGTAACATAGTCCTTTTTATTCATGATAACCACCGCGTTACCTTTGTCAGCTTTAGTCACAATGAGGTTATGGTTTTTAATTTTAGTCTTTAGAGATTTGATGAGTTTGGGGGGCCCCCCCTTTTCGTTTCATGAACGAGTTCTAAATTTGTCTAATACACGTTTCAACCATGATGAAGAACACATTCTAAAGAAAGGTCTGAAATTTAACCCAGGTCACTGGGATAAATAAACATACGCTTGATAACTTCAAAATGGATTTAGAATGTGTCCTTCACAATCTAGATGATAAGATCGACCAAAGTCATTTTCGGGCTTTGTGTCATAATAAGCTAAAGAATTCCATTCAACCCCGTGGTAGTTTCAATCCCAAACTCATCAAATCTCTAAAGACTAAAATTAAAAACCATAACCTCATTGTGACTAAAGCTGACAAAGGTAACGCGGTGGTTATCATGAATAAAAAGGACTATGTTACGGGTGTTGAGAGCTTCCTATCCAAGGATGGTTTCACTCAATCTAAAGTCAATAACGAGGCTTTCCAGAAAAAAGTCAGAAAATTCCTATTTGAAAATAAATCCCTTCTTTTAGATCAGTTCCACATTTCTTATCTCCGTCTTACAAATATGAACCCTTCCCTTCCTAGATTATACGCTCTCCCCAAAATACACAAACCAGGCTACCCTATGAGACCCATTGTATCATTTACCAACACCCCAGTTTCCAAGATCACCAGTTGGCTTAACAAGATTCTTAGAAATAACTTAGAAGTCCATTTTCCCAACTCAGTCAAGAATTCCCTCACCCTAGTTAATGAGCTTAAGAATTTTCCGATCACCGAGTCCGACATCCTTGTTTCGTTCGACATTGTGAACCTCTTCCCTAGCATCCCCTTTAACGATTGTTTAAAGATTATTGACGAACTTCTTTCCCTCTCCCAACTCCCAGACCTTACCTGCACTTTCCTTTCTAGATCCCTCCAATTGTGTTCAGAACAAAACTTTTTCTCGTTTAATAATAAACAATATCATCAAACTACTGGTTTACCTATGGGTAGCAACCTATCCCCTTTGTTAGCTGAAATTTTTCTGAACCACTTGGAATCCACACTTTTCCAATTTAATGAAATTAAAACCCATTTCCGTTTCTACAAAAGATACGTTGATGACATTCTTGTTGTCTTTGGGGGTGACAGGTCTGAGCTTAATCAGTGTTTTGAAATTTTAAATTCACTTCACCCTAATATCAAATTTACTCTAGAAATTGAGTCTAATAAGTCTATTAATTTCTTGGACCTGTCATTGACTAGAGGCACTTCGAGGGTGGAAATCGACATCTATCGAAAACCTACCACCACTGACCATGTTATACCTTATCACTCCAGTCATCCTCTCTCACACAAACTCGCTTCCTTCAGATTCTTCTTTCACAGACTCCTTTCCCTGGACCTTTCCGAACCTCTTTACTTGAAAGAACTAGACATCATTTTTCAAATCGCTAGTGCTAATAACTACCCGTTCCAATTGATCAATAATTTACACCGTAAGATGATGTTTAAAGACTTCCTATCCAGACGTACCACCCTCTCCCAGACCCCTGATTCCCCTTCGAAATATTTCTCCTTACCGTACATTGGTCCCATATCAGAAATAATAGCCCGTCTCTTCCGTCCCCTCAAAGTTTCTATTTCCTTCTCAGTCAAGAACAACTTAAATTCTATCTTAGTCAAAACCAAAGACCCAATACCTCCTCTATCCAAGTCTGGTGTTTATAAATTGGTTTGTTCGGATTGCCCAGCTTGTTACATTGGACAAACTGGTCGTTCCTTTAAAATTCGGTTTTCTGAACACATCACTGCTATTAAGAATAACAATATAAGCTCCGTTCAACCCAATCCCAGTTCTTCCTTCGCTCACCACATCCTTAGTTCAGGCCACTCGTTTTCGAAAGAGGACTTCAAAATTTTGCATGTTTGTAACAAAAGTCTTAAATTAGACTTTCTTGAAATGAAAGAGATTTACCTCCACTATAGGACGAATCCTCAACACTCCCTTAATGAAATACTTCACTTAAATAAAAATTTGCTTTTTCTCACCAAGTAGTTTCCGACCCCGTTACGCTTGTCAGATATCCCTTCTTTTTAGTTTAAGTTTATTTTGCCCTTTTTCTGCCTTCAGCAGATCAGGGTTGTTACTTTTTGGGCGTTTATTCAGTCCGTGAGTCCCAACGACTACCTTCAGTAGAAACAGGGTATTTTGGCCCATTTAATTTAAATATTTTATAAAAACAATAGCCTAATGTAAGCTATGTTACATTCTTTTCTCCTTTTCTTCTTTTTTCGTCCCATAACCAATCCGGCCCTATTTCCTTTTAATTGTTCAAGTTTCCCGCTTTTGCCCCTTCCCTTTAGTTACTTAACCTGCCGTATTTAGTCAGCACATGTCACTTTGCTTGTCAAGATGGCTGCGTCCATCTCGTTCAATTTTAATTTAACAATTTTTTATAAAATGTGAGGGCAAAAAGCCTTAAATTTGTTAATATTGTAATTGTAATTGTTTCCATGTTCGAATAAGTAATTTTTCCCGTAAGTAGAACTATTTTCTAGACTCGCTTCTAACACATGTTTTACAGCATATTATCAACCAAATGTTACCAATTAATATGTAATTTTCAACTACTTTTATATGTTCCTTCAAACTGAAGGTAGGTCACTTAAGGTTAGTCATTGTTTCAAATTATATAAATTATATAAATTTTCAGCTTGATAATGACCTCAGGGTCGAAACTATAGTCGCTGTGCTGTCACATAATGTCTGAATTTAACATCTGAAACAATTAAATGAAGTATGGGGAAGGTTTAGTGCTTTTATAATTTCCACTTAATCCTTAACCAAATAATCGGCATATTGGTCTCTGATATGTGCAGCATTTTTTGTATAATGATTAGATCCTGATTGTGAAAAATCTTGAATAGCACCATTGCCTAGGTTTTCCAATCGCCATTCTCCTTCGACCAATTGTGCATTTTGTTCATGATCAACGAAAGCGTGAGGAATATACCCAGATAGCACAAATATATACAGTGGATATCATATGGAAGTAAAGAATTGGAAGATGGTAATATACAGTGGATATCCTTTCTAAACCAATGGATATTCAATGGACAATTGATGGAGTTCCAGATGTCACACTTTTGAATGTCCATAAAATGTAATTTTTAACTATACAATGGATATAGTTGTTACATTTCCATTGGATATGGCAATGCTTTATTCTATTTGTTTATTTACTGTAATCGGTATTACAACCTCGTTCACATAATGAAACCATTAAATCCAAAGAAAACTTTTAATGATGAAATAAGAAGGAACACATGTTAAACAGTGTTAAGCTGTATTTTCAGTTTCTTTTTGTTTCGTTTTAAATTCAGCACGTTCCTTTGCTCTCCTCAGCCATTTCATAATGCATTCTTCTATTTCTTTTATTGTCCCATCCATGAATTGTTTGTTTAATTTTTTTGATTCTGTAATACAGGAGAAGGTTACATATCATTTTTTAAGGAAATATATTTCTTACCTAGTATTAATTTGCACAGGTGTAATTTGGAGAAGTTTTCTTTATTCCGCAGTCCGTAGTATGTATACTTTTGTGCTAAGTTACCGGTCATAAATTTAGATACGATTCTTTTTGTAAATTCGTATAGATTGTTCCCTCCCATACAAGACATTTCATGTAACTAAAATAACATTTTAATGAAACATCAAACATATCTTTTGCTTTCCTGTATGTTTTTCGAGCTATTTCCGGCATGATATATTATTATTATTATTATTATGATATGATAGATCTTAATTTCCCGCTTGTTAAAATATGAGGTCATATCAACCCGGTAACAATAAAAATACTTTGTTGCACATACAAATTACTTAGTGCACCCACTTTCTTACCTTTAATATTGTAATAGACAGTTTATACACTATTTTCCTTCACTAATCACTGCATTATAAATTTCACAAAACCGACAAACGGCAAAAACAAAGGACGCCATGCGAACGTAGAATCGGGGTAAATCGCATCAAATCGTTGCTGATGGGACGTTTTGTGCAAACGTCACATGAGCGGGAAAAAGCCAAACGTAAANATGTACTACAAAGACAGGTCCATCCAATAAAGTTACACGCCCTAGCACAGTTAAAAAAACACAATACTCCTTCTTCTCAGAAAAAACCACAATACTCCTTCTTCTCAGAAACAACCCACTCGTATACAACCGAAACGCAAAAACCTTAACAGCACCACAGGCTCACAAAATACTGCAATATCTCCACCAAAAACCCAAGCAACCTCACAAACACGACCTCAGGAACAAAGAAACACCATAAATACAATTAAAAAACACAAAACTCCTTCTTCACAGAAACACACCACGTTATCACAACCCACTCGAATTCAACCCAAACGCAAAGCCAAAGAAACACTTACACAATAAACTCCATTTAATAAAATTACAGGAATTATTATAATGATTTTTTTTTGGTTTGTTTTCCTCTTTCCTGATAGCGTTGGCTATTGTGCCCATCAATAGGTATGTTGGTAAGTACGAATTACATTATCCCTAGATGTCCAATGTACGTGTGTGATTTTTTTTTTAATTTTTTTTATTAAGGACCCTACATAACTTCACCAGACACAGACACAGACACTAATCGTTACTTGATTTTAATCCGTGCGATTAGTTAACCAGGCTAGACCTGAGTTCTCACAAGGAATAATAATAATAGTGTTTATTGTGTAAAAGTAATTCTAATAAATTACACACATTCGTCTTAAAAAAAAATACATCATGTCTTAAACAGTAACACAAATATAACTTCTAGACATTAAATATAAACTCAACTCAGATTCTCTATGAAAAATTCGGGTATATTATAGTGTGGTTTATCAACGAGATATTTTCTTAATGCTTTTTTAAAGAGATGATAGGGTAGGTGTTTCTGTGTATTCGGAAGATGATTGTATATTTTGATAGGCATGCAGAGAGGACTGTTGGCTGTGACGTTTAATCTATGATGTGGAATTTTGATGTGATTGGACCTTGTGTTGTGTGAGTGTACTGTGTTGTATTTGTCGATCAACTTAAATTTAAACTTGTGTACATAACTTGCGGCTTCAAGGATATATAAAGATATGACGGTTAATATATTCATTTGAATGAATAGCGGTCTACAGCTAGTTGTCAGTGAAACTCTGGCGATGGATCGGATGGCGCGTTTTTGTAGAATCAGGGTGCTTTGAACCTGTCCACTGCTACCCCAGATGATGATGCCATATCTTAGTCTGGATTCAATTTCAGCATAGTAAAGACACATTAAGGTTTCTGGATTTAAAAAAGTTCTAAGTTGTCTAATTTTGAATATTGCTTTTGAAAGTTTGGAGTTAAGCGACAAGATGAGCGTCTTCCACTTTAAATTTTCGGTGAACAGCATTCCAAGTATTTGCAAGGATTCTGTATTTTGAATGGGACAGTTTGATATGGAGATTCCAACTTCCGCATTTTTGTTTTGAACCGAAGACATGCTAAACAGTGTGTATCTTGTTTTATCTTTATTTAGGAACAACTTGTTAGCAATAAGCCATTTGTAGACGTGATTTACAGCTAAATCGGTGTCCCTTTCTATGCAGTTACGGGTGCTACTAACCATTAGGGTGATGTCATCTGCATACATGGTTACTTCAGCGTACTTAGATAAATAAGTTACCAAATCGTTTATATAAACGTTAAATAAAGTAGGGGATAAAACTGCCCCTTGTGGAACACCAATTGCAATTGGTAATTTATTTGACCAAGTTGAAATACGGACTTCCTGGGTTCTCTTCGACAAATATGATGTGAACCATTTAAGGGCGACACCTCTTATTCCCATCCACTCCAATTTCTGTATTAGAATATTGTGGTCGACACAATCGAAGGCTTTGCTTAGGTCACAGAAAACTCCTACCATTCGAAGTCTTCTTTCAAGAGTGAGAAGAATATTCTCATATATTTCAGTAGTAGCGGTCGTGGTCGACTGCTTCTCACGAAAACCGTGTTGCCTCTTTGATATTATATCATACTTTGAGAGAAATGAAGTTATCCTCTCTTTCATCGCATATTCTAGCACTTTTCCTACGCAGGACGTCAGTGTAATCGGTCGGTAATTCGACGTGTTGAGAGCATCTCCTTTTTTGAAAATAGGAGTCACCACTGCAGCCTTGAAGCAATTTGGAAATGTTCCAGTGCGTAAAGAACAGTTAATTAAATACGTAAGTTCGGTGATTATTACGAGTTTCACATGTTTTAATAAGTTAGGGGATATATCATCAAGTCCAGGTGCGCTATTGCTATTCAGCTTCTTGAATAGGTTTAGAACCTCTTCTTCCGTAAATGGCAATAAATAGATGGAATTAGGATTTATCTTAAGATGGTTTGTAGGTAAATCTGCGTGTGGAATAGATTCCCGAAGCTTGAACGATATGTTATGAAAGTGTTTATTGAACAAATTGGCAATCTTTGCAGGTGATGTAACCACAGATCCTTGGTCATCCTTTAGTTCCAGGTTTTTTGGAATTTGGTTGTTTTTGTTACTAATCGAGTTCAAAACCTTCCAGGTTTCTTTGCTCTTGTTTTGCGCGTTCTGTATGATTGAGCTGTAATGATTTCTTTTAGCATTGTTTATCAAGTTTTGGTGTGCTTTCTTCATAGATATGTATTTATCTCTTAGTTCGGGGTATTTTCTTTGTAAGACATACATGTCATTGAGCTTAGTACTAGAGCCACGAGTTGCAGAGTTTGTTCAACAAACAAAAATGACCAAAATTAGAAACCGGTAAATCTTAACAAAGAACTTCGTGTCCAACTTAGATATAGATTAAGGGGTAGGTATCGTGTTTTCATAGTAACAAAACACATTTCAATTAGGAAACTTGGATTACCCTATATTAAAATTTAATCACGTGCCCCCAAGTTTCTTATTCATCAATTCGACGGAAAGTTGCTCAATTATAAAATCTTTTTGTGTCGTACGGCGAAATAATTTTGTTTATAAACATAATCAAAGTTTGAAAAATTAATCTGTTCGTAATTTAAATTTCGAGGTCACGTTTTTGACTCGCGCGACGAGTAAGGCCCCATCGCGAATAATGAGGTTTAACCCCATCGCCTCCGAGTTGCTTTAACCGTTAACGCAATAAGCAATCAAGGATTTTGTCAGTAATAAGATTAAATAGGTGTGTGAATTTCCGTTTAGACTGGTCTAATTAGAAAGCAACGTGTATTGCCGGGCCCCTCGTGCGCTGTGTGCTGCTATTACTGGTATTAACGTTCAGAATAAATTGTTTTGCCAACCTTTATGAATAGATATATACGCGGAGGGAGCGGCTGCAATCATAAATATTTTTAATAGACCACGCTTCGATAAGCTCGCTCTAGGTTGATGGTGGATGTCCTATCTTGAGATGTTCCCGAATCGGACGAAAACGGTTGTTATGTGTGGAATTGTGGAAAGAAATAAAGATTGAAGCTTGTGTTAACGGAGAATGATCGTAAAACACGACAGGTTGATGGCAGAAATTTAGTGATTAAGGCGAGAGAACACCCCATTTACCCTGAATCGGTATCAATGCAATGGTCGTCGGTATCAGCGTCGAATCGCCATAACATTTTTAATGATAGTACATTCTTGTAAACAATCCCCGCAATTAAACGCAAATAAGCTGCAGCAGCCGCAATCCCTTTTAAAAATTCCATCCCCATCCGAATCGTTCCACTTTTACAATTTTATTATAAACAGATCTATTTTTAGAAGCAACCCCTTTTATGGTTTTATGCCTCAAAGTAAACACTACACAAACTTCTCAAGATCATGACGTTGATATCAACATTTAACGACGCCTTAGGGCGAGGATATCATTTTTCACCTGATAAGTTTAACATTATTGAGGGTTTGCCACACCTACTATTTTAATAATGACACGAAAATGCGGCAAATGACAGGAATTCGTATTTTTACAGCGGTTTTTATTAGTGAACTGGAAATTTCATGTCAAATGGATAAATTAAAACAACATGAGTTGCTTTTGATTGATTACTTTAGTGGAAATTTCATATTTGAATTTCGGCGATTGCATTCTAATTTACATTCATGAAATGCCGTTGTTAACTGAAATATATCAACATTATTGGAATTGCTTTCCACTTCTGCAAAAAGCTTGAAACGTTTCAAATCGTATTGACAGGATCTATAAAACGGAAACTGGAATTTAACCATTCCAGATTAATTTGTAAAAGCCGCAATTAGGAATTCTGAATCGTAGTGATTTTGCTCGAAAAGGAACTCAATGTAAGGTATTGACCTCGCGCGTACGCGGTTCAATGCATGCGTATGGACGTACCCTTAATTGCGAAATGATAATCAATTATAGGCCGTAAACGTAGAGATTATTACTTTACCCTTGATATTAAGAAAATCAGGTAATTATCTAAAAAAAATCACCTTCAGACATAATCACTGTAACGTTCACCTCAATTGCCACAAAAATTGAAGCACAATTCTGGTATTTACCTTCACCCACGTCTAAAGTTTGCAATTACTATGCATGTGTAATGAAATAAAACTGTAGAAATTACATAAATCGAGAGGCCGTCGCGAATTATTCATCTGACTGCAATAAGTGAAAGTACGCCTGTTTTACGTACGAACTTTGACATTGCTCGTTTGTTTCCCAATCGTTCTTGAAGTAAAAGTGACTATATACCTCCAGAAACCCTTCTTTCACCCTAAATTTTTCAGTATTAGTGCCGCTCGATTAATACACACTTATACCACATCAACTATCTGGTAGGGGGGGCCCCAAGAATCAATGTGGAAACCACTCTTATTTTTTTCTAAGATTCCGATTAGGGCTTGAGATTCTTCACAGCGGTTCATAACCCCCTTTCAACCAACTTGTTTATTTTTTTCTGAAGTTATGTTGCTCTAGGCATCTCTCCAAAGGTGGAGGTGTGGGAATCTGGTACAGACATGGTTTAGCTGTCAAGCCAATAAATTTATCCCGACACTGTGTAGAAAAACACTTTGAAATATGTGGCTTGCACTGGTTCTCATCTCTCCACACTACCACAATTATTTTGTCACTTTATAGATCTCCGGGAACGATGGGAGACATTTCAATATTCATTGAAAAACTGAATGATGTTTTACATCAAATATATAGACCTGGTCATAATATAATAATAACGGGCGACTTTAATGTGGATCCGGTAAGAGACATCTGTGAGTATGAGAGGATTTGTAATTTGTTAAGATCTTTTAATTTAACATTAGTTATCAATGAAAGTACACGCGAAAATCGAACTCTTGACCATTTGTATGTAAACTTTTTCTGTCATATAGCACAAACTCTAATAAATAATAATCAACAAAACAGAAACCGACATTACATCCCAAAAATGAACAATAATCCCCATACATTTGTTTTGCTTCCATTTACCACTAGTGAACTATCAGTCCTTATAATTTCCAAATTAAAAAATAAACACTCAATGGGGTACCACCAGTACCTACTTATAAAACAAATTTTACCATCAATAATATCCCCACTGACATACCTTATAAATCTGTCATTTAGCATGGGAGAATTTCCAAAAATGTTAAAAATTAATAACGTTATCCCCATTTATAAAAAAGGAGATCATAAGTGTATACACAATTATCGTCCTATAATAGCCCTCAGCTCCACTTTCTCTAAAATATTTGAATATTGTTTCCTTGAACGCCTCCAAAGCTTCATTACAAAACACCAACTAATGTCGAAACAACAGTTTGGTTTTCAACCGAAATGCTCAACAACAGACGCTCTACAAAATTTTTATTGTAAGCTAATTAAATACATAGACAACGGAGAATGTCCAATAGGGATCTTCTGTGATCTTACAAGGGCCTTTGATTGCGTACACATTGACAAGCTGCTCTTAAAATTAAAGAATTATAGCATCAGAGGTGTTGGACTCAGCTGGATCTCTTCTTTCCTTTACAACAGGGAACAGTATGTTTCTATTACCGGACTAGTAAACGGCACCAAGCAAATATTTAAATCGCAGAATAAAGTTACAAATGTTGGGGTTCCGCAGGGATCGGTACTGGGACCAACGCTGTTTCTGCTGTATATAAATGATCTACCCACTTTCCTCGGGACAGAAGTACCCAATTTTTTATATGCGGATGACACGTCACTGCTGGTGTCCCATGACGAGAAATTACTCACAAACTTGTGCAATAATTACTTGCATAAGCTTAGTGTTTGGTTCAAGGAAGCTTCACTTGTTTTAAATGCAAGCAAAACCAATTATGTTCGTTTTCATCACTCACAAAAAACCATTAACTCTGTCGCTCTACAAATAGAGGACAACACTCTGCAAGATGTTTCCACCACTAAATTTTTGGGTCTACATTTTGACAACCACTTAAGCTGGAATGTACACTGCTCCAAACTCGCAGCTAGATTGAGTTCGGTTAATTACCTAATTAGAAATCTCAGACGCGTCTTAACTCTAAATCAACTCGTTAATATATACCACTCGCGCTTGTGGAGTCCATCCTACGATATGGGATATGTCTATGGGGTTCGTCTACTCACTCGCATGCTATTTTCATTGCCCAAAAGCGCATTATAAGAACAATTGCAAACGTGTCAAAATTTCATTCGTGCAGAGGTCTCTTTAAAGATCTGGAAATCTTAACGGTTCCTAGTTTATTAATTTTTGAAAATTGTAAATTAATCTTCACCTATTCTCATAAACTGATTAGGAACAAGGACACACATAGCTATAATTTACGTGATAATGACCTTTTCCAAATCCCCACTTTTAAAAGACAATTAACCGCGAACTCTCCCATAGTTCTTGGAGTACAAATGTATAACAAGCTACCTCACTACTTAAAAGGCTGTGACACTCTGTGTCTGTTCAAACAAAACCTGTTAAAGTACCTGATTCTTAACCCATTTTACACCACTAGTGAATTTTTTAATCTTTAATTGTTACCTAATTGTTAGTTTGTAATTGACTTGTGCTATACATACGTTTTGTTGGTCTATGCACTAAAATATATTATTATTATTATTTAAAGAACATTATTTGCATAGTATTTGTAAAAGTTTCTCTCAGGTTTTTCTCCGGTCTACGATAAGAATTGTTATCGCTGCTTACGCAAATTAAATTTCAAGATAAGGGCGTGTTATCGCCGTTAAGAAAACACCAGTGCAGTTCGGTCTTTCGAAAACGCGCATTTTTTTTATTAAGGAATTAAGAACGGAAGTGAGGATGAGGAGAAGGTTTTAAATAAGCGAAGCGATCGTTAAACTACGCCTTTTGATGGTCAAGCTCTTTTTGGTGGGAGACGTAAATTGGAGATTATTGGCACTTTAAGGGAATTACTAATTGTTTTATCGATCATCGTGGTGTATTTTATCTGACACTGAGTGCCATTCTTTCTTTCAGCTGATTTGAATGGATGTTGAATAAATTTGTTTCATGGTTAGTTTTGGGTTTAATTGAGCCCAAATTACGACCTAGATAAGAGTGTTCATATCAAATTTTTCTATTTCGTACCCAAAATTACATTAGGTGAATTTCTTAATTAATTCCTTGGACTTTTGGAGGTGGTTAAGGCTTCCCAAATTAACAAAATTTACGTCAATATCGCGATTTTCATCGTAGCGACGACAGAACGTGCCCTAGAAAAATTACGATTACTTCTTTATTAGTACCTGAGTTTAATTGAGCTAGCTACAGGGTATTTTGTGGGTGGATTAGTTTTTCCATTGCACATAGCAATATGGACAAATTTTTCGGTATTAAAGGGATGAAACGTCCCTTTTCCGATGTAATCAAATCGATATTAACGTAAGCAATCAGAAAATCAAGCGTATTTTTTAGACCTGGCGTGAAAAATACGATTGGCTCATGAGATACTGTTATGATTTAATTAATTAACTTATACTCGTATAATTGACAAAGAGAATTTCCTTATAGTGAGAGTAGCAGCGGCTGCTCACCAGAAAAAACTCATAGTGCTCAAAACGCGTATTTCCGTCAAGCTTCGTCAGTTGGCAAGAGGGAGGCGCCCCAATGCACTACCTCCCTTACTAACGCACGGGTGGTAAAAATCAGCAATTTCTTATTATTTTTGGAGTAAGAAATTTTCATGAATGAAACCACATGTAACCCCAGGGCCGTAGCTAGAACGAAAATTGTAAGGGTGCAAACGAAATGTTGGAGGGTGCACTTATTGTTTACAAAAATGAAGTCTCGAGAGACTTGTTTGTCAAAAAAGCAAAAAATATACAAAAAAACTAATTTTATCCAATATATATTATATATTAAAAAAAACAAAAGATGTAACATAAAATCTGAATCTGAGTTATTTAAACTTGTTACTTTTGAATCAACTTGCATAATTCTAACCATTATTGTACTCATACTACAAAATGTAGTATGTAGGTATTATAATGATCAAGAATAATGATTTTTATTCAATTTTATTATAATAATTATGAACAACAATATCTAATGTTGTATATTTGTGATAATTAATTTCCAATGTACAAAAATAGCACTATTGTACATTTTTATTTTACGATTCTGTTCGTGATCGGTTAGAAGGTGCCACTTAATATCCAGAGGGTGCCAGGCACCCCCCTGGCTACGGCCCTGTGTAACCCCCAATAAATAAACCTACCTTTAAAAATAAACGGCTACTAACACACAATGAAACTACCGCAACGGTGGACTGAAATCGGTTCGAACTTCCAATGGCAGAGCCCAAAAGAATGTACAGGTCAATCAAGGGTTTAGCAAACAGATTAAATGTACATTCAAAATATATCCCCCAAACCGGAGATAAGTGCCTAAATTCGCTTCCAAATTATCCAAACTAAGGCATTATTTGATCCCTTTACAAGACAGCTTTGAGAGATTTTCTATACATTTTGTTTCGGGTAAATCAACTTTATTTGTTTTATATGACCCGTACACATACTGTATTGAGTAGTATTTTTTATTACGAATATAATGATATACGGCACTAAAAAAAACAAAAGTTGGGAACTGCTGGTTTCAACAGGATGGTGCACCCGCGCATTTCAAGTCACATTGTACGTAGCCTATTCCTTGTGCGTTTTGAACCTGCAGCTGAAGTCTTGCACCACTTTATACATTTTGCCTTTCTGGTGTCCTAAAAGATTTTACCAAGTACCAAGTACAAGTATCCATTTTCTTGGAAATGGGGTTTTGAAGCTTCAGCTTCAAGTGCTGTACCTATTATATGATGAAACAGTAACATTATAATTATAAGCAAATAATCGTAAATGAAAATAGTAATTTCACATAACGTACCCAGATATGGAACTCGTTCTTCTGTTGATCCCAATTACAAGAAACGTAGAAGATCTTCGTGCGTATTCATGCGATATTCTAATCCGATAACAATTTGTATAGGCCTACTCGAGGGCGGCAAACTGTGGGGCGTGAGGTACGTATAGTTTCTTAGAACGGGCTGTGAACCCGCGAGTAGAGACCTTGGGATATAAGCAAGTCACGCCGAACCGACCGAAAAGACCCGTAACGACACATCTCTGCCGCATTGTGTCTTTTACGTATACATGTATATATAAAGTTCGATGTTGTCCTGTAAACTTTTCTTTTACTACTTTTTATAAATGGACACGATGCCCCGAAGGTATTACTAATGTATTTTTTGCGTTTTACGCTACTTGTGGGAGGGCCATTCATTCGAGAACTTCATCCGGCAATTAAGATTAGATTTGGTATTATGTTAATTAATTAATTTCTGTAATGAGACTAATTTACCGTTCGGTGCCAATTAATCAAATTAATACACTATGTCGATGATCATGGTGAAAAAGGCCAAGCGGATTGCTGTCGATATTTTTCCTATTCTTTAATTTCTTTATTAAAGTTCTTGACCTCCCTATTTTTGGCGTCCTTGATTAGTTTTGCTAGGCCACTGGTCCCGGAAGTCTCGTCTGGAGATGTCAAATACGGTATAGATTTGCCATAGAAATTACGAACACGTAAGGGCACATGCCAAATTATTGTCAATTTAAGTCGAGTGAAATTGAGGAACTTGGATAATTTAATTCTTGAGTGCCAAGTGGATGAAGTAAAATTTGTCATCGTGATGGATTCTATGATTAATAATGGCCGTGTGTCATTTTGAGTTAAATTGATCGCCATTTAAGTGAAACGTTTTCGTAAAAAAGGTCGAAATGCAAATCTGGAAAATTATGAAAAATGAGTGTATAGGTGTTACCTACGTAACGCCAGTCTCATATTGTATGGGTAGGTATCGTGTTTCGAGAAGGTATGTAATTAGAATGCCGTTAAATTGGGGGTTGAAAAATCGGCCCCACGTGTTGCCCAAGCATTCTTTAATGTGTACACATATACACATACTATATATTTAACTGGATTATAACACAAAAAGTGTACTGCCAGGAAATAGAAGTGGAATTTTCTACACGCAATTCCGTGTCAAACGCGTTTATCGTGCTTGATCGAGCTAATAAATTAATATTTAATAAAATGTTGCGATCCCGGCCAGCTGGGACCCGGCAGATATTCGGGGATGAAATGGAAAAGTTGCTTGCGTTATAGTAGGCGTGGAACACGCAAACGGCTTTACCAAGTTCATAACATAAATCTGTACGGAAGAATTATCTTAGGTTTGCTTTTGCTTAGAATTATGCTTCTTTGAGACTATAAACAATTGCGAATCCCTCTCCTTCCCCTTTTCCACTGCGAACTGATTAACTTGTCTACTTTACGGAAAATGTCGTTGTTTTTCCTACAAACGCATGAAATAATGAAAAACTTTTCAAATTTAATGCTACTTATTTATTTTGGACAAGATATATTATACCGAGGGAAACGCCGCCGCCGGTTTTTGCATATCGCTCTTAGAACAATTACTTTCGGAAAATCCATTTTTATTTCCGCGAATCTCAACGGTTCATCGATCAATCACCGGAACAACCACGAAATTTAGGTAATAATTACTAACCCTCCCATTAACAGGAATGTAGCTCCGACATGAAAAGAAATGAACTAGTCTCATTAATAAATCGTCGTATACCGAGTTGAGAGCTTTTAATAATATTTACACATTGCTAAGGTAATAAATGGCTATCTTGATCTATAATTCTCTCCAGTCATAGTCGTAACTAATAGTTCAGTTGACAATAGTGAATTCCTTAATTTGATTTCACACCTAAAATGGAAAATTTATTACGGAAATGAGTAGCTACCTATCCATTTCGAGAAAAAATTAACCTTGCTCTTAAGGTCTTTTATTTTTTCCCATGGTTGTATGTAATAAGAGCAGGTGCTGTTTGCAGATGCCATATAATTATTTGCTAATTTTGTGCTATTTCCAAGGATTTTAAATTTCCTTCTCCATATAGAGAAAATGTGTGGAAACGTCACGCTTCTTTTGTATTTTCTATTATTACTGTCTCTGGAATTTCGGAAGACATTGTAATCTATTGGTGTTAGTTGAAGATAACTCAGTAAAAAAAAGGAGCAAGTAACGAGTTTTTAATACGTCCTTTTGATAAAAATTGTTGACGTTTCTTCCGTTAAGACTTTTTCAAAATGTTGACAGAGGAGATCTGCAAAACACACTTTACTAGGTGAAGTGAAAAAGTCAAGGAGAGTGCTTTTTTTTCTTTTTTACTTACCATATTGTTGATAAATTGAAAATGTACATAAATGACACAATTTTATTGATTAAATACGTTAAAAACGTCCATATTGTTTTCATTTTTTTTAAATTTATGCCGACAGATGAGCATTGTCGTTTAATTTCATAAGTGAGGTAATGAGGTTAGAAAATTGTTAAAACCGTCTAAAAATGTAATGTTCAAAAATTCTAAGAAGTGTTTTCATTGGATCTAATGATATTTATAAGATATAATTTGTGTGGTATATAAAGGAAAGAAAGTTAAAAATGTTTAAGTGATAAAAAGGTAAAGAAAACTATTTTTTTTATTAGCGATGGTTTACAAGGATATTGTACATTGAAAATCTTAACATAACTTACAAAGTTATGTTAAGATTTTCAATGTCCGTTTTGAAATTTATTGAATTAGAATTTTTTTATTTACATTTCTAGAATTAGTATTATTCTTAAGTTTGGTTCCGTTTTTAAAATTTTAGGGTTTTCAAAATCGAAGGTATGTATGTTGGACACGGAGTGTTCGCTTAGGGGTGTGTTCACATTAGCTTTGTTATTTGTAATATTAGCTACGATGTGTTTTATTCGAGAATATTCAGAATTGCTTCTTTTCTAATGCATTTAACATTTTGCGTGATTCCAGCGGGATTAAAATTTTGCGGATTGCATTCCATTATTAATGTCTATGCAAAGAAAAACTACTTTCTCAAAGCTCTCAATTAACAAATTGTTCGAAAAACGCCTATTTACGCCGATTTAAAATCAAAAAGAAAAAGTTTCGCAAATGGTTTTTGAAGAATATTTTCTGAATAAAATTGACAGACACTTTAGTCTCAATGATTTTCTTAATTAACTAGAAAATTAATTTAGACCGAGAAAAATTCAGCCGCCTGCCCCGAGTGTAGCTACTGTACGCGTACCCGCTGGACCTAGCCCCCCCTCCATTGTGAATCAATTTAAGAATGGTATCCAATTTATGAGCTATTTAGGAGCTTTTCATATCGCAAGCTTAAAATTTTAGAGCTCGCTTTAATCACTAGGAATCGAACATTTCTTATGGGGTGGCCGAGTCTACTTGGACTCAGCCCCCCCACTGATCAGAATTACTTTTTTCAAATTAAATTTTGTACTGGAATTACGAGCTATTTAAGAGCTTTCATTTACAACCAATTTCGATTTTTGAGCGCCACTCCTAAAAGAGCAAATAGATATAATCGATGGGGCGGCCAGTTCCACTTGTGACTGTGTTAGAGCTTCCTAGTGCGTTTAGTACCTCTGTGTGCATCCAAGGAAAAGTCCTGAATCGACTACATATGAGTCTAATTCTGCACTCGGTGCTTTGTTGTCTGTTACTCTAAAGATTTTCCTTTTAGTAAGGTTTTCTGTTAATATAATTGAGCAACTGCAGTCAGGATTGCGTATACCTCGGCTTGGAGCACGGTTGCTTTTTGTCCTAGATTCTGAAGCCCTGTCAATTGCTTCCGTACACTCCACAGCCGGTGCCCTCCGTAGTTTTTGAGCCATTTGTGTAATGCACGATTCCATTCAGCTTTACCATACTGGTATAACCCTCCCATTCGTATCGAGCGGGGATTATCATCTTAAACAGGTTTTTTTTATCACAAACTGTTTTGGTTATCCTCTCAGTTATCCTACCCTTGACGATTCCTCCTCTCCATTGACTCTCAGCCAGTATGCCTGTCTGAATGCCTCTGCTATAATTACCAGGTGTAGTGACGGTCAGTTCATATAGTCTCCATAGCTACTGTCAGGGACGTTATCATTGTCCTCGTAATTCTAAGGCAAGCTTTGCGCTGCAGCTTGATCAGTATCTGTATGTTCTTCTGGGCGAAGGTCTGATTCTACCACACACATACGTAATAACTGGTATTATATTAGTGTATATCCAGGGACCTTGTGACGTTGTTCGCTATTTTTTCCATTTGTGATTTGAAGTTAGGCGCTTGGCCAAACGCAATGCCCAAGTATTTACCTTCTCTCACTACCTGTAGCTTGGTGCCCTACATTGCAACGTCCTTTAGCTTTGTCGGCCCTTATGCACGTGAGAAAAGCTAATGAAGTTTTTTTTCTGTTGAATTAACAGACAAGCCCTCTTCTTCGCACTATGTTCCCACTAGATTTAAAGCTCCTTGCCTCTTAACTGATACGGTCTCCTCAAATCCCCTACGTACTACAATCACTATGTCATCGCTAAAGGCAAACACTGTGGTGTAGCCCGCATCATTTAATCTCCAGCATTTTGGCTTTCGATCCTTTTCGGGATCTTCTCAGGTTCCACTTGAGGATCCAGGCGTGTGTCCTTACGGTCTTCGTTTCGAAGAATCACAAATCTCGCCCCCCCCCCCTGGAGCTCGCTAGCTCTGACCTCAAGCTGTCCACCGAAACCTGGTTTGCGCATGTGATCAACAGCGCTCTCCCTCGTGCCGACATTCCGTAAATTGGGGAAAAGCGTCGACTCTGTCAAGGATCCAGGCTTTGATCTTACCGAGAGCCTCCTCCTATTAGCTTTCGGTGCGCCGCCCCGGAGAGTTTTTTAGGCTCTTTAATGCCGGTGCTCTCGGAGTAGTTTGTTGTGTTTTCTGTTTTTTCTTGGGCCATAAGAGTGCCACGAGTATGGGGGAAAGAAATGTCCACACGCGTCGAGCCCCCTGCACACGTCTAAGGCGACTTAATACAACGGTGTGGCGCCCGGTGCTCCGAAGTTGGAGCCAGTAGTTGGTGATCATCTATTCAGCCACGCATCTACTTCGGCCCTCTGACTCTTGGAATTTAGGTTTTTGCGATCCAAAAGAAACGCTTCTGGATTCCGCAATAGTTCAAAAGAAGACATAGATCGGTCCGATTAGCTGCTAACACTGATGAGAAAACATTCAAAACCACCCCAAGTTTTCACTTTTAACACAAACAAATGCACTCAAAACTCACAGAGAGTACGTGCTGATGCAACTAACCGGTAGCTCAGAGGTAAGGCTACTGTGAAATGGACCTGGCCGCCCTCAAAGATTGACTATTTGACCTATTGAGGGTGGAGCTCCAAAATTAAACTTACTTATATAATTATACTCGTCATTCATGGACAAAGATTAATTTGTAATAAATAAAGAAAAACAGATTAGGGGCTACGCCAGAATAGACCTGGCCGCTCCCAGGATGACATCTATTTGCTCTTTTTAAGAGTGACGCTCAAAAATTGCACTTACTTGTAAATGAAAGCTGTTAAATAACTCGTAATTCATGCATAAAAATTAATTTGAAATAAGTAAACCATAACACAGGAGGGGCTACGTCCAACTGGAGCTGGCCGCCCCATCGATTATATCTATTTGTTCTTTTAGGAGTGGCGCTCAAAAATCGAAATTGATTGTAAATGAAAGCTCTTAAATAGCTCGTAATTCCAGTACAAAATTTAATTTGAAAAAAGTAATTCTGATCAGTGGGGGGGCTGAGTCCAAGTAGACTCGGCCACCCCATAAGAAATGTTCGATTCCTAGTGATTAAAGCGAGCTCTAAAATTTTAAGCTTGCGATATGAAAAGCTCCTAAATAGCTCATAAATTGGATACCATTCTTAAATTAATTCACAATGGTGGGGGGGCTAGGTCCAGCGGGGTCATTTATATTTAACACACGTAAAGCGAAACTTACAGGTTTTACTCAAGTGTTTTTTATGTAGAAAAGTTTTATAGGGAAATTTATGCGATGAAAAATTTTCTTTCCGACGAGCGTTATTTAAAAACTTCGGTATTCTTAATGAATCGTACGTTGACTTAATTGGCTCGATAAACATTAATATATGATTAAGTAAACCTACGTGTTTACCAACTTATCTCAGAGCATTATCCACCTTTTTATTTAATGCGATTAGGATGTTATAAATTTGAATCGAAATTTTAAATTGGTTATTAGTGTTCCGTAGAAGTTCCAGAGATTCATTATTCATCAATTTCCAGAAGGAAAAGCGGTCGGTGCTGAGGCAACAATTCATGCGCCAAGGTAGTAATTTAACAATTAATAACAGGGTTTTCATTACACAAACGAAGTAATTGTTGTGTAATTAATACATGGCTACTGCTGTATAATCGAATTATCAAAACTACCGTACCACGCAATAAACCTTTCCTAATTGGGAATCTTTTCTTCTTTTTGTGTATCAAACATACCTACCTACTGTATAAATGTGAGTCTTGTGAAATCTGCGTCCATTCACAGGTTGTTCTAAAACAGTTAACTAAATTCTTTTGGTGATTTGGTGGTTGCTGCCGGGTTTATTCCTTCAGTGAAGCAACACATAACGGACAGCCTATGAGGAACAATAGCCATGCAAATTGGTACCCTGATACTTTCTATAAATCGCGACCAAATTTTCACTTTATTCCCCCTTGAAATAATTCATTTCAAACTCTTTCAATTTCTCACAAACTGTAAAATCTTTCTATACAGGGTGGCCATTTGAAAACGAAACAGAGCCTATTTTGGGGACCTCAAAACATTTACGAAAAAATCCTCGGACCCGTCAATTTTTGATCCAAGGGGGAACCATTTTTTTGCTAGTTTCGCCCCCCTGTTGGCAAAGTCGTAGCGGGGGTGACAAGTGCCCTCAAAATTTTAAATCGAATGGGGGGTCGAGTGATACCTTATTTTGAAGGTATTTTTATGTAGATTATAACTCTTAAGATTTAAATCAGTTTTATTTTAAGTGCTTAAAGCTAAAATCAATCAAGTAAATGTTGAAAATGTTGGCCTTCGACTTCCATACAATAATACAGGTTTTGTTCAAACCTTTCCCGTACATTTTGCAAAACTTCTGGGGTGATTTGACGACATTCATCAATTATTCCTTGTCGCAAGTTCTCTAGCGATGTTGGCTGACTAGCATAAATTTTAGTTTTTAAATGTCCCCATAAAAAAAAATCTAACGGACTTAAGTCCGGGGAACGAGGAGGCCATTCAATAGCTCCTCTTCTTCCAATCCATTGTCCTGTAAACGTTTGGTCAAAATATTGACGAACCCTTGCAGCATAGTGGGGTGGCGCACCATTTTGCTGAAATACTAGACGATTTTCCAAGTACTCGTTGTTATTTTCTAGTATCTCCACTAATGCTGGATGAATCGTATTTTCTAATAACTCCAGGTACATCTCTCCTGTTAGATTGCCAGGTAAAAAGAAGGGGCCTACGATATGGTTACCAAAAATGCCAGCCCAAACATTCAATTTTTCGGGGCGTTGTGTATGCGCCTCGTCAGAAAAACATACATTAAACAGAAAGTGTTGATCATTTGTGCCTTCTTCAATAACAATAACCAAGATTTCCGTTGCAGAATTGGCATAGCCACCTACAGGTATTAAAAAGAAGAAAAACAACAACAAGTACGGTTCAGAATGTAGGGGAACAACATTTTTTGTATTTATTGTTGTATTAATTTTTGTTATTTAACTAATTCATTTACAAGTATTATTTTTCATAAGAAAATGTTGACACGTTTTTGTAACTTTTATTAACCCCTGTATCGGCTAGGCAAATTAGTAGCGATTTAAAACTTAGGGGTTATAATCCACATAAAAATACCTTCAAAATAAGGTATCACTCGACACCCCATTCGATTTAAAATTTTGGGGGTGGTCGTCGTCACTCCCGCTAGGGCTTTGCCCTTAGGGGGGCGAAGCTAGCAAAAAAAATGGTTCCCCCCTTGAATCAAAAATTGACGGGTCCGAGGATTTTTTCGTAAAAGTTTTGAGGTTCCCAAAATAGGCTCTGTTTCGTTTTCAAATGGCCACCCTGTATATTCCCTTCCTATAGTTCAAGTTTCCATAATATTCCTCTTAAGTTCCTTTTTCTATTGTCCTTGAGTTCTCCTCAAATGCTTTCTACGTTCCTCTCAAATTCTTGCAGACTTCTCTTCAAAATTGTTCCCTCCAAGCTTCTCTAAATTTCAGTCACTCTCAAGTTGTTCACGTTGTTCTTAGGTTCTCCTCAAGCTCTTTTTCTCTGGATTGCCTCAAATGCGCACAACGTTATATAGAACTGACAAGTAGTACTTTGTGGTTTCGATGGGTATTCGTAGTCAGGCCCGTAGTCGGAGACCACGAGCCCCACTGGAAATTACGGTTGATGGTTCCTTTACAAAAAATACAGGGAAAGTCTTTATCAAAAATTTCTTAAGCCCCACCGAAAATAATACCGGCCACCCTTGCTACTTCATTCTGGCTATGGGCCTGAGTAGAGTGTATAGGTCCAGAATAGGAATATGGAAAGGGTGATCGAGTTATTTTTTGCTGAGCGTCATCGAATTTTACTATTGCTGGGGGTAATCCATACCCACGAAGAACCCCGGGTTGACATTTTCTTCCACAAATCGTTTAGCCTTGAAAAATCTCATACTCTTTTTTGGTAAAAAAAAAGGTCGTCCTTTTTGTGCTAAGAGGTACTGCGAAAATTTAGCACCGGGAGGTGTGGGGATAAAGTACCCTATGGGAGTACTAGGGGATATATGGAAAAAGGTTAGGATAGAATATTAGTGAGGTTAGGTTAGAGTGCTAGTTAGGTTAGGTCAAAAATGAGCGAGTTAAGTTCCTTGATGGTGAGGTTAGATGGCAAAATTTTCCTGTGGACGGACCCTCACCTAACCTTGAATCACCTCATCGAACATTATATTCTACCTAACTAGCACTCTTACCTGCCCTCACCAATATTGCATCCTAACCTTATACCCATTATATTCTCCTGATACAAGATTTCTGACCCTCCTGTGACATTTAGACATTTTTGACTTCTCAAAGCTAAACGTTTGGTAGAAGAAAATATACCCTTTTTTGGGAAAAAGTTGATATATAATTTTCTGCTGAGAAGTACTGCATAAAATTCAGCACCGGGAGGTCTGGATATGGAGTACCCCCCAGGTATAGGCTACGCAATGCAAAAAATTCCAGGACTCTAGGACCATTCCCCTAAAAGTACGTTGAAACCGCATAAATGGGTCCGGACGGACTGACAGACGGATCGACGGACGGACAAAACGCAAACAATAGCAATTTTTTTTTCGTAAAAAATGCTATTTCCCTCCTCCGGGCCCTGTCACTCGCTATTTCCTTCCAGTCCTCAATACCTTGCATTCTCAGATCTTTCACTGCTATAAACCATTTCCCCCTTGGTCTACCCCCTTCTCTTCTTTCCTCCCTCTCCCTCCAACAACGCTCTCTTGGTATGTCAGTTCTCTGCCATTCTTGCTACGTGTCCCAGCCATCTTGTTCTTGCTTTGTGCTCTTACTATTTGGGATACACTGGGTTGCCCGTACTTCTCCATGACTTACGCATTTGTTTTTCGCCTTCACAATCTTTCCTCGTTTCTTACTCCTCCCTACATCCTTTTGAGTACTTTCCTTTCCCATATTTCCCGTTTCTCCTCCTCCTTTTTATTCTTTATCCACGTTTCGCTTTCATATAGCACCACCGGGATGACTATTTTGTACACTCTTCCCTTGGCCTCTCCCGATATCAATTCCGACCTCAACATCTTGCTTCGTGCTCCCAACTGCACACGGCAATACAACATTATAAACGATCTCGAGAATCTTTAATAAACGGTAAAAGTGTAAAATTATAATACATGAAAAACATAGATTTTTTACAATAACTTTTTTTCTTAAGCGGCACTGAAAAAATTCCTTCCTTGGTGCAAGCCTAGACACCATAACGAACCAAATACCGAAAAAAGTAGAACAATAGCTCTTAAGATAAGGAGCTAGTAACGTCCAGACGGACGGACGGACAAAGTGGCCACAATAGCGCATTTTTTTTATTTTTGTGGAAATGCACTAAAAAAGTATATGTGGAGTGGGTAGTTAATTTTTAACGTTTTATAGAATTGGCGAATATTTTTTTCGGGCTTCGTTGGGATTAAGTATTGGTAGGGTGTATAGGTCTAAAGTATGGAAAGGATAATCGAGCTTTTTTTTACTGGGCGTCATAGAATTGTACCATTGCTGGGTGGGCATTCTATACCTCCCAAGACCCTCCAGTACCATTTTCTTCTCCAAAATTTTTTTGACCTATACACCCTATAGTTATATACAGTGTGTCCCAGATCAGGTGGGATTGCATGGGTAACTTTGTTATTATTAAGGATAGAGAATTGGTTAAATGGGCAATGTTTTGCAGTTTTAGATGCTTATTTAAAATTTCCTTATGGAAATTCAAAATGTCGCATAGGTTCGACGTAAATTCAAAAAAACTAAAATTGATCATTTCCTTGAATGTCTTATATCATCGAAAGTATAAGAGATATAAAAAAAAGTTTTATATAAAAGTTACTGTCTTTGATACGTTTAATTTAGAATTGATGTAAAAAAAAATTCAAGATGGCTACTTTTGAGGAACATTTAACAACTTCCTAAAGTTAAATAGGCGCCATATGGGATTTTTAGATTACTTGATAGATTTTTTAATTCTCTTTTCAACGAGCCATCATAACATAAGATTGAAAATAAGATACCTGTTATATCAACGGTTTTTATATTTTAATTAAGTAGGCTGTGATGAATTAAAAAAAACAAAACAAAATCTTTTCGAGGCAACAAAACAATGAAAATAATTACATCAGATGTTTAAAAAAATCAGGGACGCACTCATGAGAGGGGGGTTTGGGCATTACAACTCCCTCCAAAATTTTATATAAGCATTAGGTCTAGAAAAATTTGATTTTTATAACATCACTTATTGACTTATTATCCATACTTATGGTGGTATAACTACAAACTATCCCCTCGGAAAAAGTAATGCCATTATCCAGTTAAAGACATTTCAAGACACTTCGCTTTATTTTACACAATGTATTACCATTGATGCATTGTCCCAGGTCACATTTTGTAGGTGGTTTATCCGCAAGAATATCGAAACTAACAGTTTTACCAGTCCGAGTATATGGACAGATGAATCTTATTTTTCTAACTGCGAAGTGTTCAAATCGACATTATGAACACTACTCGTCACAGGAAAACCTACATGTTGTAGTTTCACGCCGAAATCAAGTAATATTTTTTTAAATTAATGTATTTTATGGCATAATGGGAAGTCATGTAATTGAACCGGTAATCTTCGATGGATCTTTAACTGCTCACCATTATTTACAAATTCTCCAATAAACTTCCTTAAATGATTTTTCTCGACAACGTATGTTTCGAAGGAAGGGTTAGTTTATGCTATCTACCAACAAACTGGCTGCTCAGGTCACAATTCACGAATTATGTACAGTACATTAAATTATAAAAGTAAGTACCTAGTTAATTAAAAAATAAAAGTAAAGTGGAAGTAGCTACCACTACAATAATAATAATAATTATCAATGGCAACACGTTGCCTAAACTAAACTGTCTTGAAGTGTGTTTCACTAATAATGGCCAGTGTTTTAAACATCTGGTGTAATTATTTTCATTGTTTTGTTGCCTCGAATAGATTTTGTTTTGTTTTTTTTTATTCGTCACAGACTACTTGATTAAAATATAAAAACCGTTAATATAACTGGTATCTTATTTTCAATCTTATGTTATAATAGCTTGTTGAAAAGAGAATTTACAAATCTATCAAGTAATCTAAAAATCCAATATGGCGCCCATTTAACTTTAGGAGGTTGGTAAATGTTCCTCAAAAGTAGCCATCTTGAATTTTTTTTACATCAATTCTAAATTAAGCGTATCAAAGACAGTCACTTTTATATAAAACTTTTTTTTACATCTCTTATACTTTCGATGATATAAGACATTTAGTTTTTTTGAATTTACGTCGAACCTATACGACATTTTGAATTTCCATAAGGAAATTTTAAATACGCATCCAAAACTGCAAAACATTGCCCATTTAACCAATTCTCTATCTTTAATAATAACAAAGTTACCCATGCAATCCCACCCGATTTGGGACACACTGTATAACCAGGAACATTATATTGTGCCGTGAAATGTTTAGTATTCATAGAAGAAACTTAAATCGTGCGGGGATGAGAATTGGAGTAGAACTATATTTTAAACTCATGTATAAACTTGTGTGGATAAAGACCAACGCACACTTACGCGCGGCGGGTCTCTCACATTGATTTAAATAGGAAAACGCTCACTGGATCAGAGGTGTTTTTCAAACGACTCTAGATTGCGTTCAATAGGACTATATCAGTTTAGATATTATGCCGTAGCAGAGATTTGATCTGAGGCTGTAGCGAATCTCCCAGACATCAGGGCGACAGCAAACGCCATCAAGTAGATAAATGATTAGTCACCTTTCCTTGAAATATAACACGATACCATCGTACCAACTTTTGCACTTGCACAACACAGTAAGCCGTGCTATTATCTTATCCTATTATCTCTTATTCAGGTTGGAATTCAGTAAGTTCACATTGCTTGTATTTAGCTGGCTTTTGGTTTTCATAAGGGAAATAGTAAACGTTTCAAGTTAGTAATTAAATTTTACTTGAAAACAAGTCAAATACTCATATTCATAACAGGAAACGATAGGTAAATACAATACAATTCCGCGACAAAGTTGTGTATACATATTGAATTAATTTGTATACAGTTTGAAAATCCCAAAAGAAGATTCAAGTTTCCCATTTCGTTCGTTAATGATCCGTGGAATTGACACAATGCGTGCGTAATACCAAATTTAATATCTTCCCAATAATCTCGTGCAAGGTAAACGCCACGGGAGGGTTGGAGATGGTTATTTGGCACATACATGACCGTAAGTTTTAAAGTTCGCGTGATGCTGTTGACACGCCACCAACACGAAAATTGAATAAAATTCGTCGGGTTTTGAAATTAGGTTTTTTAAGCCATTTTACTGTATGGAAGGGCGAACACATGCGATTAGTATAAACACAGATGGTGTTGAAACAACGATGCAGGTTACACAAGCCAGACATAAATAAACATTTATGAATGCTAAACGATGCAGTTCGAGTGCTGCTTTGGGAACCACAATAAATATGCAGAATTGCAATCCCTTAGTTTATGTGCATTTACATGTCAAAATATCCACCGATGCAATTGGGTTTTACGTTATTAACGGAATTTCAATGAGAGGAGCCCGACGTTTTTCAATTTTCAATGTGGAAATCTCATTTAATTACCAAACACTAAAAAAATCCGGGGAAGCCTTAATTAAGCCGTGGTGCGATTGATATTGAACACTCCCTGAAAATTTGTAGGATTTAAATCCATCCATTCCGTTATGTAATTCGAAATATTTTAATTTTAACATAGTGCAGATGCACACGTTTATGCAAATCTTGTGCAAAAATAAATACGAGCTGTTGCACTTTGATCTCGTATTCCGGTTTCTGTATACAGAGCAAATTAAACTTTGTATATATACAAAATTAATATGGCACAAGTGCTTCTTTCAGTTTCAGCTCAACTTCATTCTGAACATTTTGCACGAAAAGGTCAGCTAATAACTGCGCAAAAATAATTCATACGCGAGTGATGTGAATAAAAAATTTGCAAGGCTTATAAGATTTATAACAGATTCCTTCACATTAAATTTCAAGCAGATTTATTCGTTCACGTAATGATTTAATAAGCGCGTTATAAATAAAAAGCACTCACCATCGATTGACCTATAGTAATCTAATTTAATGAGAAACGCGATTAATTATAGAAAAGTTTTGCCAATTGTGTCGATAATGCCCTCAATTTATTATTTAACGAGCAAATGTTCTGCTTAACTTTGTTAAGTTTCTACCTTTTAATTAGGGTTCAATACTATTTAATAATCTGCCATATACAGTTTACCGGCGTATAAAAAAACCGACTGTTAGTCCCACGAACTCTCTACGAACTTTTACAACTCCACCCTTTATAATCTATTGGAAAATTTGACCCTCTTATTTTGAAAACCCGTAGACTTTCTACGATATGTAGTGCCTAAACCAAATTTTAAAAAATAAAGCCGATTTTAGAGCTACCGTTACAGTGCCCCTGTGGAATAGACGACTTCGTCGATGCAGTAAACGCAGAAGAACTACTAACAGATTATGATTATTATAAAACCAATTTTTTCTAGGGATTGAGATCTTTAAGAATCCACAGATTTAGATTTTACTTGATAATTTTTTAAACCTCAATGAATTTCTGCACTAAGAAAATTTCTCTTAAAGATATAGCCTTGAATTTGATCTATAAAATATAAGCCAATGAAATCTGCAGTGTAGCGTTAATTTAATGAACGGTTTTTGAGCTGAAGCAATTAGGTAGTTGCAGTTTTGCTTACATTTTGCTAGTCTTAATTTAAGTTGAGTGACGATGGACAACATAATATTTCTACCGTGCTTAATTTCTGTCACTTTATCAGGATATTATAGCTAAGCCATAACATTTCCATGACATTTAACACGTTTTATCTTTTAGTGTGATAAAAACTGAAAATCGCCGATGCGAATCTCTCACAAATTTAAATAATTATATAGATTAAAACGCGCAGAGTTAAATAAAATAACAAACAATTAATACTTCGTAATATCAGAACTTTTTTAACAATTTATATACGGCATGCATAAATAACTGTGTGGATACGAAACGCGTAAATAAGATAAATAAACACTTAGAAAAACAGCGAACCCATTTTAGATTCATTATTTTGATGTGTTTAGAAAGCACCATCATCTTCAATATGGTTCGCGTTTATAGCAGGAAAAAACGAGGTGGGTATTGGGAAACATCAAAACAAATATACCCTTACGCGAGGGTATTCTGAGTTTCGTGAGCACGTGAAAGGGATCATTAGATTTAATAAAATATGTTTATTTGATGCGAACACAACCTTATTTAAATAGCATCCCTTCAATCATGGAAAATGTTTACCTCTCGTTTAATGAGTATCAATGCGGGGACAATAAATAATTGAATAAATTCCAAATTTACATATTTATACGTTGATGCTGTCGAAAGATGTTAGATTTTTAATTAAGTGCGGCCAGTGCTCAGCTAATAAAATTTAACAGAAGATTTATCAAACTGGCGAAAAGCTCGTGGTGTGCTAGCGACATTATACGTTTAATGGAGTGATAAAAATGATGCCGATATTTATAATTATAGAAATTTGCATATTTATGCGACAAATGAAAGTAGGCTAGCAAGTTTAACTATTATAAATTGTCCAGAACAAATCGAGCTTAGTGGTGCTTTAACTACAGGTCCACAAAATGGTTGATTCACTTCCAGACTAAACCTCTAGAATATTCGCGGAATTCGCCCAGGGAAGATCAGTCCTTCAAGAATTTAAAGAAACGATTTATACACAAGAAATTGTTAAGGCTAGCTACAAATCTTTGTAATTCAGAGAGTGGCGTAGAGTTGGAGTAGGATCAATGGTAATGATTAAATATCCATGGGGAAGGTTTTGAGGAATTGAGTCGTTGATTTCCTGTATGGTTCATCACCCCATTTAGAGCATGATGGATCAACCACGAGTTTTTTCAGATCCATTTTCTTCATTTATTACTTTCTGAACCAATAATAGATCGAGCCCAAGCATTTTTTTTTATTATACAAATTACGAAAATTTATAGCATCGAAACTGCGTACAGAATGTATGTAGTAGTGCACATCTTGGTAAACATCTACTTCATGGAAAAATGTTTCAAATAATAGTTATTTGGTCTTTCATTTTCAACACATCGCGATTCTTAAGTATTTCCATTTCTTAAATATAATCAAATCACGCTGGTTTTTTTTGAAGTTTTATGAAGAGTCTGATATAGTTAAATCCTGTAATTTAAGAACACATAATTTTTATCTACTGCGCTTTCATTTTGAGAAAATAAGAATAGGTAACTGAAAAGTCTTTTGTGGAGTAATTAAATACCAAATAGTTTAACCTAGTTATAGTATATCTACAATATTATGTGTAATATTCGCTACTTTTGAGACGCTCTTAATATTAAAACAGAATCAACATATAATACCGTACACAAACAAAGTGATAAGTCTAAAGTTAAAATTTTTTTCATTATAAGATCAAGATGAAAATAGAAAAAGGAAGTAAATTTAACGCTCTCTTACATAAAGATTTCTTAATGAAGACACATAAAAAATTGTTCTTTATTTCTTTAGTTGAAAAGGGTGACAAAGGAAATAAATTAAATTTATTTTAGACAAAACGGGTGTGTATAAATGACAATAGAACAATGCATTTCATAGATGGCACTAAATTTGGATAAGTAATTAAGATAATATTATAATTAAAGGTAAATTTGAAAAGACCTCGATAACACAAATTGCACTTCATAAAGAAACAATAAGAGAAATATCGTAATGACATCCTTTCTATTATTTCTGGAAGATGAATATGGTTTATTGCAAGGTAAAAGTAATTAGGTCCGAAAAATCAGATTGAAGTGCGTATGACCACAACTAATTAGAACTTTAACGCCTGTATAGTATCTTCATTCTTGAACGTTTGACAGAGTGGTATTTTAAAATTTATCTGAGCACGGGTTTTGATTTTGTGTATACTTTTTTTTTTAATTTTAAAAAATTTTATTTCTGGTGGTAGTGTTGTGGTGGCGTTCAGAAAAGGTAAGTTTTCAGTTTTCTTAGAACCAGTTTTACGTTTCTGTGACCACATATGGCTATATGTTGATTATTGGTGACAGTAAAATTACACTAACTGCTTATTTTTTTCCGTTATCTTTGCTACAATTATGGTAGTGAATGAACTTAAAAGTTTCTTTTTGATTTTCTTACTCTTATTTATTTTATAGTTTGAAGAGATACATGGAAAAATTCTGGCATTTTTTTAAGAGATTGTTAATAATCAAAACAGTAAGGGTTTTGAAAATCTTGAAACGGTTTTACGAACAGGTCGATATTGATGATTTTTTCTTTTAAATGTTTGTAATTATTAAGTACCTATAATATACTTCCTTTTTAATTTTTGTATTGCATACCTAGTACTAAAGCAAAACCCTTAGCATTGGTAATTGCGCAACAAGGAAGATAGGACATCATTGGAAAGGCCTTCCTTCTCTGAATTTGGTGAGACTATAATTTTTTAGATTTGATATTTTCGAAATATTTTAAAAGTAAGTTGAGGGCGCGCTGTTGTTTATGTCATTGGAAGGATGTCGGGCCGATCACTATGTAATAGAAGCTAATGCGATCGTGCGTCAAAATTATGCAGTTGCAAGTGGTATAAAAAAGAGAAAACTTGTACCTACAACGTCGAATGCGCTGGAAATGAAACAACTAAACCAAAAAAATTACATATCCGTTCAGAGATGGGCGACCTTACCAACGATGCTTCATTTAAGATTTTAAGGGTTGCACTGTCAGCGATGCGAGACAAAGACATTAGCGAGCAAGTTTTATTTTAGACACTGTTTCCTTCCATGATCAATTTGACGTGCCAAAGCGTTTTTTGAAAATTATTTTAATTTACAGAAATAGCTATGTATGGTTTCTAATGCACCACCGTATATTATTTAGCTACGGAGAAATATCACCAAAATCTCCCCATAAAAATTGTTATAATAATAAATGGGTGGATTTTGGTGTTATTTCTCCGAAGCTTCTTAAGCACCTCATTGAGAGTCATGGATCTTCACAATTTCAGTACATTATTTAAATAATAGCCATATAATTTATAGCAAGATCAATTTTTTTCACGATATTTATCAACATTTTTTTGCTTTTTTCGTTACTTTACAGTTCTTATCTCTTTAATTTTACGGAAACTCTCAAGAATCTATTTGTTTTACGTTCAAATATGATTATAATTGACTTGAGATTCTTTTAAGACAATACATACGTATTTCGTTATGTGTCCTTTAAATGGACGACATCGAAGGTTAGAGAACTAGGAAACTTAACTTGCAGCTATTAACAAATAATAATTGTTAAAATTTTATTTAGACTTTTATATTCCTATTGCAATATTATTTGTACGTGCTAAAAGGTTTCCAAATGAAAAAAAACCTTGATTGTGAATTGGTAAAATAAAACTGGGTAAATAGGTTTAAGAAATGTCAGGTGACAGTTTTGCTGATAGACCGATACCAGCGTTTAGCAGCATCCGTCTACTTGTGAACATGAGTGCATGGACAATTTACATCACGGATGAGTGTCTTTTTACCTTTTTTTTGTTTTTTTTTTTAAATAAATTTTCATTCATGGTACCTTTAGCAAGTGTTCTCATGTTTAATACGGAGATTACAATAAAATAAGTACTAAATTCCAGATTTTGAGTGATATGGATGCTATTAAAGTGACCTAATATCTCTACTGCTTTGATATGGTCCATTCCATTTAAAAAGGTACATAGGATTGTGCGTATGAATTCTTGCCTCATAAATACTATTAAAAAAATTATTCCTCTACAAATTGTATGGCTATTGTTTAACCAACATAAATATCTGACAAGGTAAGATTAGCTAAACCGAGCACTGATTTTGGAAGTGCAGATGGTTTCCAGTTTCAAAGCCCTTAGTTGGGTATTTTATTAGTTAGGGTATCGATCTTTTGACTTTTTTATACGTAAGTTTCATCGTTGCTTATACCGTCGGCTAATGTTAGTTTTTAGGTTCGGCCCTCCCTTGCAAAAAATTTAGTTTATCAACCTCTTCAAATTTCAATTTTACTCTGGAACCAACCACGGATATGGTCGTTGGCTTTTCCAGTTTTACTGCCCTTTTGGGTTTTTAATTGTTTTCCATCTATTGTAAGTTTTATAGCTATAGTCTCTCCTTAAGTGTCTCTACCATCTTGTAGATCACCTGAAGACGACCGTTGGTCGAAACATGTAGTGTATCACTTCGTTTTATTAAATTATATGGGAACGGTTTAGAGAACTTTTATTCAATATTAATAAATTATCCCATTTAGAGTTTGAACACAAAATGGACGTCACGATTCCAAATTATACCTTAATATTGAAAGTATCCAAATTTTAAATGTAGGTATACGTCTATTACATGCACAAAGTAATAAAACGTGATATTGGTGAGTAATATTGGAGATTTCAAGCTCTGAGTTAATTTAATACTTCACAGCCGACTTTCTATGTTAAAAGTCAACCATACACAAAATACCCTCTCAGGGGAGCGAAATTCTGGTGCGAATTATTCCGGTGCGAATTATCCGGGTGCGAATTGTCCGGGAGCGAAACGTCCGGGTGCGAAACGTCCGGGTGCGAAATATCTTTGGTGCGAATTTTCCTTGGTGCGAAATGTCCGGGTGCGAATTGTCCTACAACCGTGCTAGAGCGCGCCCTTGCCCTCTCAGAGCGGCACCTTCGGCACCTACCTAGTTACGCCACTGTGTTTGCGTAATTAGGGCGAGTGGCGTCGAATGGTTCTTTGCATCATGCATACGCCATTTTGTTCTTTAATGTCTATAAGAATAAATATCGGCGTTGTTACATAAAAAGACATAAAGGAATTGGTGATTTTTTTCATTTGTATGGATCGCTTGGGCGATATTACGCAGCGAAAAGCTCGAAGTCGATCCAAGCTTCGCCTATAACGTTACGTACTTTTAAAAGTTATAATTATGCACTATTATACTTAGCAGAGCCTTCAAATGCTCGCAATAACCCAGTTTGATCTCATAAAGTGAAATTAAATTACAACGCATCCGTTATTTATTAGGTAAGCCCCGAGTCATCCTAACGGAACGATTGCTAAACTCTAACTCATATTTAATGAAGTTATAGATTGTCTTGTCATTTAACTAACACCAAACAAACCACGAGCAACATTCATAAAGTTCTGTTACAAAAACTGAGTGAGATATATCTTCGAATGGTTTCGGGGCATCGTATTGGATTAACAATAATTTATATAACAACTGTATCTGAAGCGAGAGACAAAAAATTAAAACGTACTCTATAATTAGTTATGCACACTTAATCTAACTAAAAACCCAAAAACGTTAAATCATTTTTTATAATAATGGTGAGGTGTTTTTGTACCCGCATAAAAAAAGTGGAAAATTTGTTGTCTAAAATCTAAATTTAATTTGCAAATCCGAAATTAGTGCGAGATATTGAAATTAAACCTACTGCAAAATTAGGACATCTGCTGCAATTGACCTTGTTTGATGCACATGCATACACAAAATGATAATGTTATTTTTGCACATTTTCTAAGTGAGCTCCCATCCTTTTTCTACGTTTTGTTTGACCATGTGGACATTTTTACATTCGAGCACTTATTTACTTTTAATTTGAATTGTTTAGTATTTCAAATATTTATACTGCAATTAAAATTATATTTAGCTACATTTAAACCGATTTACGTGTTCATCTTTTAGTTTCCATTTATTACTCAAACAAAAGTGTCCTTATCTAAATACTACAATAATTTTAAATATTGACTTTGCAGTGAACGATTGTAAGTAGAGGTCGTTTGATTTTCTCACACAGAACATCTATTAAACAAATTTGATAGGAACGCTTTTTGAAAACTGTTTATTTTCGTATCTGTACCGAGGCCACGCGAAAATGGCTTAAGTAAATAATTCCAAATTAGATTACGGGAAGGCGTATTAAATACCTCTTAACCTACTACTGTAAATCGACGAACATTTCGTTTCGGGCGCTAAGGATGTTGAAACGAAGCGATTGCTTATTTGGTTTAATTAAATTCGAAAAAGTTAATTAATGTACACCCTTCAGCTTTATTAATTTTAGTTACATAGTACGTATTCGATCTGAGAACGCTTACGGTTATTTCAGAAGGAAGTCTGTGACATACAAAAGCAATTATGTTATAGTAATAATTGTACATACGTCGAAATGAAAATTATTGGGAGGGTACCCACCATTGCCATAAAATTATTTAAAATAGGTGTCTGTGTGTATACTTATCGTATATTTGAGTGAACCATTAATTAATGACATAGTTATGCATGCACGCCTTCTTCGATGCACTTACAAAATCTGAAATTAAATATTTACATTTACGTCGATAAAGGTGGCGAAATATCATTTTAAATCACTTTACGAACGAAAATAACCACAAGTTTATATTCCTCTGTTTAGCACAACACCCTGTATAATGTCGGGTTAATGAATACGTGTTTCATACCCGCGTGAAGTTACCCCCCAACATTAAAATAATGAAATGTCAAATACTTGCGCATTGTGCAATTCTCTAAAAATGATTTTAAAAAAACAAATGGAGGGGGGGGGGCAACTTCACGACCCCCAACATTAAATTGATGGAACGCCATTATTTCCCTTGTTTGCACATTGATTGCATATGTAGGTACAGTTCGATTTTTCGTTTGGGCATTTCCCTAAAAAAAGATTCTGAAAAAATAAAGATTGAGGGAACTACCTTTACGAAGTAGGTATTTTACGCACAGGCCCTTCTTGAAAGGCAAAACATTGTTCTTAAGAAGTTGAATGAACCGCAATTTGTTTAGACAGGTGCGTTTGATACTTAAGGAAAAAATAATAGGTTTTCAATGTTGAGCATTTTAATTTATTTATAAGTTTATTTAGGCGTAAGTCAAAAGGAGTGTGGGTCGTCTGGCAATTATCACCGATAAAGAGGTATTATTAACTGCGAACAATTATGAATTATGAACAATTACAAAATTGTAATGTTCGATGTGTATTAATTGCAATGGTATTCATTAGTATGATAATGGATAACCTCACGGCTAGGGTTAAAGTGAGTCGAGTGCATTAAAAAATGCATTAGCGCTCCGTGTCGCAATTGGTTCAAAACGTTTTAGAGTATGAAAACTGAATATGCTGATTTAGGAGGCACCTGTCTGGGGCAAATGAACGAAGAAATTCTTAATTGCAGACGATTAAGGGGATCCACGTTATCTATAGATCTAGAGAATTTTAAGCACCAAAAGATTATCACCTATAATTAAACTGCAATACCATCGAGAAGTTTTGCATTCTTATTTAATTAAAATGACCCCTTTCCTGGTCCGAATCAATGCTTCTGGAAACAAATCAAAAATCTGTGTCACCGAGCGACGGACGTACGGCGTTATCTGATTCAATGAAACAATCCACGATTAAGGCGAAGGGAAAAATTAATTGGGCATTATTGTCTGGTCGAGGTTAACAAGACCATAAGCTAAGTAGATTGCAAGTGTACCTATATAGTACATTGCGGGAATCATTAATTTCAATATGTTTGATCGCTCGAACAGTTGATCTTTAGGAATAATTAAGAAGATACATTTATAAAATACCAAACTAATTAAAGCTTTTTATATGAATGTCAACCAATTATTACTTTACGCAATTATTTACGACTTTTTCTAATTACGGGGAAATATAATAGATTTTATAACGGCACGTTAAGCAAGAATGTTGGAGTAATTATTAATTGTTGTTGCAACAATAGGGGCTTAATGGCGTTGACTAAAATTGAAGGGGCGTGCAGGTGCTGCGTTCTTTGGGCAATGATTTAATTGGGTAATTAAGTGCATGTAGGGTAGTTTTAATTTGTGTGAAATGGGGGAATCAAAACATTTCTATTCAGTCCGAGATTACATGCCTAATTTCCCTACAATCGCCTTATTTAATGCAAATTTCTGCGAGATGATAGATAACGAGTATAAAGGCACCTTCAATTAAGTTCCATATCAATAACAATTGTACAACTTTATTTCGTTCGATGTATAATTAAACCCACGAGTAGGTACTAACATAATAATAATAACAAGAAAAGAGAGCCTATCCTTCAATTTCCCACTTTTGTAATGTAAATAAATTATCTACGAACGCAATCACTGCTTCATTGCTCGAAGGAGTTAGCGGGATAAATTCCGTCTTGAGGAGATGTCATTTTGAAGTGCAAATTGTCTTCAGTCGACGCTTACGAGTTGGTTGGTTCGATGCTCTACTAGAAAGGTTAGCCCAGGTCAGTCCCGCACTCACGCTATTACCAATACAACGGTGTTAAATTACTATTTGTTCGAAAACGTTACAAAAAAGTAGGCGATGCACACGGAAGAAATCCCTAACACCTAAGGTCAAACTCCGTTTTCTTCGCAATCCTTTTCGTCGATTTCAAGAGCATTTCGCTGTGATTACATGTAACCTTTCTTGACCGTTCTTATTTAGTGATTTTATATAAGTAGATTGATTTCAAAGCTCAATGGCATTTATCGTAATGAATGTATCTGTAACGACCACACTTGAACTTTCTTAATAATAGGTTATTAATGATTTTGTAAAGAGATTCGAGCACGTTTTCTTCATTTTTATACAAGTGCTATCTAAAAAGTATATCATTTGTTCTAGATATTTATGCAACTGCAAAACATTCTATATTTCTTAAGAGGAGATCAACGTCTACCATACCCAGTAATTCGTCCACGCAACACACAGATGAAATGAAACAACACCATAATTGTTTTAAATTTTAAAAACATTTCGTTTTTGGGGTTTTTTGTCCGTCCCACTTGTGCGGTTTTAAATTACTTTTAGGGGAATTGTGCTAAAGTCCTAGAACTTTTTGCAATAAGCCTATACCTTGAAGATATGCCAGTTTTTCCGTTTGCCAAACAGGTTATAAAATTTTTTTTTTTTTTTTATAAAAACTGAATTTATTTACAATTAATTAATTTACAACAATATTAAAATATAATACGAATAATTAATTACAAAGTTAAAATTTTTTAAATATTCATAACAAATAATAAATTTCTTCCATGGGGATCGCAGTTGGAAGCGTCCCCATTATACTTGCCGCATTGCCACGTTGTATAGCAATACTGATTTTTTGTTTTAAATATATTTAAAACTAGTAGCTCGAGGTTCTCCAGTAATACTGGCAATACGTTTTCCTAAACACTCCACAAAATTACGAGCCTCTCTGCACCAAGGTCCCAAAGTCTCTACTGCGAAAGGTATAAAAATATAAAAATATATTAATTAATTAATAAATTAGAATTTGAAACTTGTGGGCCCTATGAAGTATTAACTATGAATTATATTAGCGGGCCGGACAAAACTTATCGGCGGGCCGGATCTGGCCCGCGGGCCGTAGGAAAAGAGATTGTCCCAGCCATATTGTCTTGCTTTGTGCGCTACTCATTTGGGATACACGTGGTTGCCCGTACTCTCATGACTTTACGCATTTGTTTTTCGCCTTCACAATCTCCTCGTTTCTTTACTTCCTCCTGCATGCCTTGAGTATCTTCCTTTCCCATATTTCCCTGTTTTCTCCCTCCTGTTTTATATTATCCACGTTTCGCTTTCATATAGAAGACTCATCGGCGTATGACTATTGTAACAGCCTTCCTTGGCCTCATCGCCGAATCAATCGACTCAACATTCTGCTTCGTGTCCAACGCACACGGCAATACAACATTATAAAACGATCTCGAAGATTTTAATAAAATACAACGAAAGTGTAAAATTATAATACGTGAAGAACAGATTTTTTTACCATAACTTTTTCTTAAGCGGCACTGAAAAAATTCCTTCCTTGGTCAAGCCTAAGCACATAAGACCAAATAACCGAAAAAAGTAGAACAAATAGCCTCTTTAAGATAAGGAGCAGAACGTCCAGACGGACGGACGGACAAAGTGGCCGACAATAGCGCATTTTTTTTATTTTGTTGGAAATGCATCTAAAAAAGTTATATGTGCAGTGGCGTAAGTTAATTTTAACGTTTTATAGAATTGGCGAATATTTTTTTCGGGGCTTCGTTGGGATAAGTATGGTAGGTGTATAGGGTTATATGGAAAGGAAATATCGAGCTTTTTTTACTGCGGCGTCAAGAATGTACCATTGCGGTGGCTTCTATACCCTCCCATCCCAGTACCATTTCTCTCCAAAATTTTTGACCTATTCACCCTATAGTTATATAAGCAGTGTTCCCAGATCAGGTGGGATTGCATGGGTTAACTTTGTTATTATTAAGGATATAAAAGGAATTGGTTATAATGGGCAAGTTTGGGCAGTTTTAGATGTCTTTTAAAAATTTCCTCATGGCAAATTCAAAATGTCGCATAGGTTCGACGTAACATCAAAAAAACTAAAATTGTCATTCCTTGAAATGTCTTATATCATCGAAAGTATACAGAGATATAAAAAAAGTTTCATATATAAAGTTACTGTCTTTGATACGTTAATTTAGAATTGATGTAAAAAAAAATTCAGATGGCTACTGTTGAGGAACATTTACAACTTCCTAATAGTTAAACAATAGGCGCCAATGGGATTTTAGATTACTTACTTGATAGATTTTAATTCCTTTTCAACGAGCCATCATAACATAAGATTGAAAATAAGAATAACCTGTATGATCAACGGTTTGTATATTAATTAAGTAGGCTGTGACTGAATTAAAAAAAACAAATACAAAATCTTTTCGAGGCAACAAAACAATGAAAATAATTACTCAGATGTTTAAAAAATCAGGGACGCACTCAATGAGAGGGGGGTTTGGCATTACAACTCACCTCCAAAATTTTATAAAGCATTAGTCTAGAAAAATTTGAATTTTTATAACATCATTATGATTTATCCATACTTATTGTGGTATAAACTACAAACTACTCCCCTCGGAAAAAAGTAATGCCAGTTATCCAGTAAAGTACATTTCAAGACACTTCGCTTATTTTACACAATGTATTACCCATTGATGATTGTCCCAAGGTCACATTTTGTAGTGGTTTACCGCAAGAATATCGAAACAACAGTTTTAAGTCCGAGTATATGGAAAAGATTGAATCTTATTTTTCTAAACTGCGAAGTGTTCAAATCGACATTATGAACACTACTCGTCAACATGAAAACCTACATGTTTGTAGTTTCACGCCGAAATCAAGTAATATTTTTTTAAATTAATGTATTTTTTATGGCATAACTGGGCAAGTCATGTAATTGAACCGCGTAATGCTTCGATGGATCTTTAACTGCTCACACATATTTACAAATTCTCCAATAAACCTTCCTTAATGATGTTTCCTCGACAATCGTAACATGTTTGACGGAAGGGTTAGTTTCATGCTATCTCCAACAAACTGCTGCTCAGGTCACAATTCACCCGAATTATGTACGTACATTAAATTAAAAAGTAAGTAAACTAGTTAATTAACAAAATAAAAAGTAAAGTGGAAGTAGCTACCAACAGAATAATAATAATAATGTATCAAGTGGCAACACGTTGCCTAAACTAAACTGTCTTGAAGTGTGTTTCACTAATAATGGGCCAGTGTTTTTAAACATCTGGTTAATATTTCAAATGTTGTTCCTCGAATAGATTTGTTTTGTTTTTTTTATTCGTCACGACTACTTGATTATATAAAAACCGTTAATATAACTGGTATCTTGATTTCAATCTCATGTTATACATAGCTCTGTTGAAAAAGAAATTTAAAATCTATCAGTAATCTAAAAATCCAATATGGGCGCCATGTTAACTTTAGGAGAGTTGTAAATGTTCCTCAAAAGTAAGCCATCCTTGACATTTTTTTTGACATCAATTCAAATTAAGCGTACAAAGACAGTCACTTTTATTATAAACTTTTTTTACATCTCATACTTTCGATGATATATGAGACATTTAGTTTTTTTGAATTTTCCGTCGAACCTATACGACATTTTGATTTCATAAGGAAATTTTAAATACGCATGCAAAAGACTGCAAACTTGCCCATTTACCAATTCCTTATCTTTAATAATAACAAAGTTACCCATGCAATCCCACCCCGACTTGGACACGACTGTATAGACCAAGGAACATTATATTGTGCCGTGAAAATGTTTAGTATTACATAGAAGAAACTTAAATTCGTGCCGGGGAGAGAACTTGGGTAAGAACATATTTTAAAACTTCATGTATTAGAACTTGTGGGAGTAAAGACCAACCGCACACTTACTGCGCGGCGGGTCTCTCACATTGATTTAAATAGGAAAGACGCTTCCCTGGATCAGAGGTGTTTTCAACGCACTCTAGATTGCGTTCGAATAGACTATCAGTTTAGACGTATTATCGCCCGTAGCAGAGATTTGATCTGACGGCTGTAAGCGAAATCTCTCCCAGACATCAAGGGCGACAGCAAACGCCAATCAAATAGATCAATGATTAGGCACCTTTCCTTGAAATATAAACACGATACCATCGTACCGAAACTTTTGCTAACTCTTGCACAACACAGTGCCTGCTATTATCTTATCCTATTTTATCTCTTATTCAGGTGGAATCAGTCCAGTGTCACATGCTGTGTATTTAGCTGGCTTTTGGTTTTCATCAAGGGAAATAGTAAACGTTTCAAGTTAGTATTAAATTTTTACTTGAAAATAAGTCTAAGAACTCATTATCATAACAGGACAACGATAGTCACATACAATCAATTGCCGCGGACAAAGTTTGTGTATACATATTGAATTAATTTGTAACAAAAGTTTGAAAAAATCCCTTCTTCCCAAAAAGAAAAATTCAGAGTTCCCATTTCGTCGTTAATGATCCGTGAATTGACACAGATGCGTGCGTAATACCAAAATTTAATATCTTCCCAAGTATCTCGTTGCACTGCGGTAAACGCCACGCGGAGGTTGGAGATGGTTATTTGGCACATACATGACCGTAATTTTAAAGTTCGCGTGATGCTGTTGACACGCCACCAAAAACACGAAAATGTTGAATAAAATTCGTCGGGTTTTGAAATTAGCGTTTTTTAAGCCATTTTACTGTATGGAAAGGGCGAACACATGCGATCGTATACAACACACGGATGGTTTGAAACAGACGATTGCAGGTTACAGACAACCAGACCAAAATAAACATTTTATGATGCTAAACGATGCAGTCGAGTGCTGCTTTTGGGAACCAGCAAAGAATATGCAGAAGTGCAATCCTTAGTTTAGTGCATTTACATGTCAAAAATATCCACGATGCAATTGGGTTTTACCGTTATTAAACGTCGATTTCAATGAGAGGAGCCCGACGTTTTTCAATGTTTCAATGTGGAAGAGTCTCATTAATTACCAAACACTAAAAAATCTCGGGAAGCCTTAATAAGCCCGTGTGGCGATTGTATTGAACACTCCCATGAAAAATTTGCTAGGATTTAAATCCATCCATTCCGCTATGGCTAATTCGAATATTTTAATTTAACATATGGCAGATGCACACGTTATGCACATCTGTGCAAAAATAAATAGAAGCTGTGCACTTGATCTCGTATTCCGGTTTCTGTATTACAGAGCAAATTAAACTTTGTATATTAATACAAAATTAAATATGGCACAAGTGCGTTCCTTTCATTTTCAGCTCAACTTCAATTCTGAACATTTTGCACGAAAAGGTCAGTCTAATAACTAGCCGGCAAAAATAATTCACATAGCGAGTGATTGTGAATGAACAAAAATTTGCAAGGCTTATAAGACTTTATAACAGATTCCTTCAGTAAATTTCACAGCAGATTTATTCGTTCCAGTAATGATTTAATAAGCGGCGTTATAACTAAAAAGCACTCACGCATCGATTGACCTATAGTAACTAATTTAATTGAAGAAACGCGATTATTATAGAAAGTTTTGCCATTGTGTCGATAATGCCCTCAATTTTATTAATTTAAGCGAGCAAATGTTCTGCTTAACTTTGTTAGAAGTTTCTAACCTTTTAATTAGGGTTCGAATACTATTTAATAAATCTGCATATAAGTTTACCGGCGTATAAAAAACGACTGTTAGTCCACGAACTCTCTACGGAACTTTTACAACTCACCCTTTATAACCTATGTGGAAAATTTGCACCCTCTCTTATTTGAAAACCCGTAGACTTTCTCCGACTATTTTAAGTGCCTAAACCAAATTTTAAAAAAAAAAACCGATTTAGAGCTATACCCGTTACAGTGCCCCTGGGTGGAATAGACGATTCGTCCGATGCAGTAAACGCAGAAGAACTATTCTACAGAGTATATTATTAATAAAACCGAATTTTTTCTAGGGATTGAGATGCTTTAAGAATCACAGATTGTAGATTTTTACTTGAATAATTTTTTAAAACCTAAGACCTTCTTGCCACTAAGAAAATTTCTCTAAGATACTAGCCTTGAATTTGATCTATAAAAATATAGACAATGAAATCTGCAGTGTAGCGTTTAATTTAAATGAAACGGTTTTTGAGCTGAGTAATTAGTGTTTGCAGTTTTGCTTACAATTTTGCTAGTCTAATTTAAGATTGAGGTGATCGATGGGACAACATTATATTTTCTACCGTGCTTAATTCTGTACTTTATCAGATATTATAGCTAAAGCCCATGAACATTTCCATGACCATTTAACACAGTTTTATCTTTTAGGTGATGAAAAACTTGAAAATCGCCGATGCGAATCTCTCACAAATTTACATAATTATATAGAGTTAAAACGCGCAGAGTTAAATTAAAATAACAAACAATTATATTCGTAATATCAAACTTTTTTAACAATTTATATACGGCATGCATAAATAACTGTGTGGAATGCGAAACGCGTAAATAACATAAATAAACACTTAGAAAACAGCGAACCCATTTTAGATTCATATTTTGATGTTGTTTAGAATAGCACCATTCAAATCTTCAAATATGGTTCGCGTTTATAGCAGGGAAAAAACGGAGGTGGGTATTGGAACATCAAAACAATATACCCTTACGCGAGGGTATTCTGGTTCGTGAGCACGTGAAAGGGATTCATTAGAATTAATTAAAATATGTTTTGATGAGTCGAACACAAACCTTATTTGAAACTAGCAGTCCCTTCAATCAATGGAAAATTGTTTACCTCTCGTTTAATGAGTATTCAATGCGGGGACAATAAATAATTGAATAAATTCCGAAATTTACCCATATTTATAGTTGATGCGTGTCGAAAGAATTTAGATTTTAATTAAGTGCGGCGCCAGTGCTGTGCAGCTTATAAAATTTTACAGAAGATTATCAAATGGCGAACAAGCTCGTGCGTGTGCTAGCGACATTATACGTTTAATGGAGTGATAAAAAATGATGCGACTATATTATAATTATAGGAAAATTTGCATATTTAATGCGACAAATGAAAGTAGGCTAGCAAGTTTAACTATTATAAATTGTCCAGAAACAATCGAGCTTAGTGGTGCTTTAACTACAGGTCCACAAAAAATGGTTGATTCACTTCCAGACTAAACTCTAGATATTCCGCGGATCGCCCAGTCCTTCAAATATTAAAGAAACGATATTATATCAAAGAAATTGTTAAGGCTAGCTACAAATCTGTAATTCAGAGAGTGGCGTAGAGTTGGAGTAGGAACAATGGTAATGACTTAGATAATCACGGGGAGGTTTTGTAGGAATTGAGCGTTGACTTTCCTGTATGGTTCAATCACCCCATTTAGAGCATGATGGATCACCACCGAGTTTTTTCAGATCCATTTTCTTCATTTATTACTTTCTGAGCCAAAATAGATCGAGCCCAAGCAATTTTTTCTTTATTTTAATATCAAATTACGAAAATTTATAGCACGAAACTGCGTAACCAGAAGGTATGTAGTAGTGCAGCATCTTGGTAAAACATTCTACGTTCTATGAAAAATGTTTTCAATAATAGTGATTGGTCTTTCATATTTCAAACACATCGGCGATTCTTAAGTATTTCCATTTCTTAAATATAATCAAATCCTGGTTTTTTTTGAAGTTTCATGAAGAGTCTGATATAGTTAAATCCTGTAATTTAAGAACACGATAATTTTCATCTATTGCGCTTTCATTTGTGAGAAATAAGAATAGGTACTGAAAAAGTCTTTTGTGGAGTATTATATACCAAATAGATTATACCTAGTTTTAGTATAATCTACAATATTATGTGTAATTTCCTACTTTTGAACGCTCTTCAATATTTAAACAATCAACATATAATACCGTACCAACAAAGTGATAAGCTTAAAGTTAAATTTTTTCATTATAAGATCAACGATTGAAAATAGAAAAGAAGTAAATTTAACCTCTCTGTACATAAAGAATTTCTTAAGAAACACATAAAAAATTGTTCTTTATTTCTTTAGTTGAAAAGGGTGACAAAGCGAAGATAAATTAAATTGTATTTTAGACAAACGGGTGTGTAAATAGAATGACAATAGAAACAATGCATTTCATAGACTGGCAAACAAATTTGGATAAGTAATGTAAAGTAAATATTAGTAATTAAAGGTAAATTTGAAAAGACCGTCGAATAACACAAATTGCCACTTCATAAAGAAGAAGACAATAAGAGAAATAATCGTAATGACATCCTTCTATTATTCTGAGAAGAATGAATATCGGTTTATGTACACAGGTAACAAGTAATTAGGTCCGAAAAAATTCAGATTGAAGTGCGTATGACCACAATAATTAGAACTTTAACGCCTGTATAGTATCTTCATTCTGAAACGTTTGACAGAGGGTATTTTAACAATTCTATCTGAGCAGGGGGGGGTTTTTTGGATTTTGTTGTATACTTTTTTTTTATTTAAAAAATTTCTATTTTCTGGTGGTAGTGCTGTGGTGGCGTTTCAGAAAAGGTAAGTTTTTCAGTTTTCTTAAGAACCACGTTTTACGTTTCTGTGACCAACATTAGTGGCATATGTTGATTATTGGTGACAGTTAAATTACACTAAACTGCTTATTTTTTTTCGTTATCTTTGCTACAATTATGGTAGTGAATGAACTTAAAAGTTCCTTTTTGATTTTCTTACTCTTATTTATTTTAATGTTTGAAATACTCGGAAAAATTCGTGGCATTTTTTTTAAAAGAATTGGTTAATAATAAACCAGTAGGGTTTTGAAAATCTGAAACGGTTTTACGAACAGGGTCGATATTGTGATGATTTTTTCTCTGTAAAATGTTTCTAATTATTAAGTACCTATAAGTTACTTCTTTTAATTTTTGTATTGCATACCTAGTACTAAGCAAAAACCCTTAGCATTGGTACTTGCGCAACAGGAAGATGGACATCATGGAAAGGCCTTCCTTCTCTGAATTTTGGTGAGAACTATAATTTTTTAGAAATTTGATATTTTCGAAATATATTTTAAAAGTAAGTTGACGGCCGCGCTGTTGGTTTGTCATGGAGGATGGTCGGAGCGATCACTATAATAGAAAGCTAATGCGATCGTGCGTCAAAATATGCAGTTGCAAATGGTATAAAAAGAGAAACTTGTACGTACATCGTGAATGCGCTGGAAATGAAACAACATTAAACACAAAAATTACATATTCCGTTCAGAGATGCGAACTTACCAACGATGCCTTCATTTAAGATTTTAGGGTTTGCCCCTGTCAGCGATCACGAGACAAAGACATATAGCGGCAAGTTTTATTTTTTAGACAACTGTTTCCATTTCTCATAGATCAATTTGACGTCAAAGCGGTTTTTTGAAAATTTCTGTAATTACAGAAATAGCTATGTATGGTTTCTAAAGCACCACCGTATTATATTTAGCTACGAGAATATCAGCAAATCTCCCCATACAAATTGTTATATAATAAATGGGTGGGATTTGATGTTATTTCTCCGAAGCTTCTTAAGCACCTCATTTGGATGCATGATCTTCACAATTTCAGTACATTATTTAAATAAAGCCATATAATTATAGCAGAATCAATTTTTGTTCCAACGATATTTATCAACATTTTTTCGCTTTTTTCGTTACTTTTACATATCTTAACTCTTTTAATTTACGAAACTCTCAAGAATCTATTTGTTTTACGTTAAATACTGTATAATGACTTGAGATTCTTTTAAGCACAATACATACGTATTTCGTTAGTGTCCTTAAATGCGACATCGAAGGTTAGAAATAGGAACTAACTTGCAGCTATAACAAATAATAATTGTTAAAAATTTTAATTTAACTTTTATATTCTATTGCAATATATATTTGTCGTGCTAAAAGGTTTCAAAATGAAAAAAAACCTTGATTGTGACATATCGGTAAAATAAAACTGGGTAAATGTGTTGTTAAGAAATGTCAGGTCGACAGTTGCCTGATAGACACGATACCAGCGTTTTATGCAGACATCGTCTATTGTGAATCATGAGTGCATGGAAATTTACATCACGTGATGGTGTCTATTTACTCTTTTTTTGTTTTTTTTTTAAAAATAAATTTTCATTCATGTACCTTTAGGCAAGTGTTATCCATGTTTAATACGGAGATTTACAATAAAAGTAAGTACTAAATTCCAGATTTTGAGTGATATGGATGCTATTAAGTGCCTAATATCTCTACTGCTTTTGAATATGGTCCAGTTCCATGTTTAAAAAGGTACATGAGATTGTGCGTGATGAATTCTTGCCTCATAAATACTATTAAAAAAAAATTATTCTCTCAAATTGTATGGCTATTGTTTAATCCCAACAAAATAATTGACAAGGTAAGATTAGCTAAACCGAGCACTGATTTGGAAGGCAGATGGTTTCCAGTTTCAAAGCCCTTAGGTTGGGTATTATTAGTTTAGGGATATCGACTTTTGACTTTTATACGTAAAGTTTCATCGTTGCTTTACCGTCGGGCTAATGTTAGTTTTTAGGTCGGCCTCCTTGCAAAAATTAGTTATTCAACCTCTTCAAATTTCAATTTTATCTGGAACCAAACCACGATATGGTCGGTTGGTTTTCCGTTTTACTGCCCTATTTGGTTTTAAATGTTTCCATCTATTCGTAAGTTTATAGCTATAGTCCGCCCTTAAGTGTCCTTACATTCTTGTAATCACCTGAGAACGAACCGTTGGTCGAAACATGGTAGTGTATCACGTTCGTTTTATTAAATTATATGGGAACGGTTTAGAGAACTTTTATTCAAATTAATTAAATTTATCCCATTTAGGTTTGAAACAAAATGGACGTCAAACGATTCTCAAATAACACTTAATATTGAAAGTATCCAAATATTTAAATAGTAGTATACGTCTATTACATTGCACAAAGTAATAAAACGGTCGATATATGGTGAGTAATATTGGAGATTTCAAGCTCTGAGTTAATTTAATACTTCACAGCCGACTTTTCTATGTTAAAGTCAACCATACAAGAAAATACCCTCTCAGGGAGACGAATTCTGGTGCGAATTATTCCGGTGGGAATTATCCGGTGCGATTGTCCGGGAGCGAAACGTCCGGGTGGCGAAACGTGTCCGGTTTGCGAATATTTTGGTGCCGAATTTTCCTTGGTGCGAAATGCCGGGTGCGAATTGTCCTACAACGGTGCTAGAGCGCGCCCTGGCCCTCCAAGCGGCACCTTCGGCACCTACCTAGTTACGCCCTGTGTTTCGTAATTAGGGCGATGTGGTCGAATGGTTTCCTTTGCATCATGCTATACGGCCTTTTGTTCTTATATGTCTATAAGAAAAAGTATTGGCGTTGTTTACTAAATAAGGCATAAAGGAATTTGGTCGATTTTTTGCAATTTGTAGGATCGCTGGACGCATATTTACGCAGGAAAAGCTCGAAGTCGATCAAGCTTCGCCATATACGTACGGTACTTTTAAAGTTATAATTTATGCACTATTATACTTAGCAGAGCTTCAAATGCTCGCATAACCGCTAGTTTTGATCTCTAGTGGAAATAATACAACGCATCCGTTATTTATTAGGTAGCCCCGGAGTCCATCCTAACGGAACGATTGCTTAGAACTCTCTAATCACTATTTAATCGAAGTTATAGATTGTCTTGTCATTTAACTAACACAAAGCAAACCACGGAGCAACCATTCATAAAGTTCTGTTCAAAAATGAGTGAGCTATATCTTCGAATGTTTCGGGGCATCGTATTGGATTAACAATAATTTATATAACAACTGTTCTGAAGGCGAGAGACAAAAAATTAGAAACGGTAGGTACTCTATAATTAGTTATGCACACTTATTACTAAAAACCCACAACGTTAAATCATTTTTCTATATAATGGTTTGAGGTGTTTTTGTACCCGCATAAAAAGTGGAAATTTGTTGTCTAAAATCTAAATTTAATTGCAAATCCGAACATTATGTGCGAGATATTGAATTAAAACCTATGCAAAATTAGAGACATCTGCTGCAATTTGATAGTTTTTGATGCACAGCATACACCAAAATGATAATGTATTCTTTGCACATTTCTAATTGAGCTTCCCCATCTTTTTCTACGTTTTCTGTCTTGACCATTGTGGACATATTTTACATTCGAGACTTATTTACTTTTAATTTGAAAATTGTTTTAGTATTTCAAATTTATACTGCAATTAAAATTATATTTAGCACATTTAAACGATTTACGTGTTCATCTTAGTGTTTCCATTTATTGACTCAAAAAAAGTGGTCCTTATCTAAATACTACAATTAAATTTTAAAATTGACTTTGCACTGTAAACGATTGTAAGTGAGGTCGTTTTGATTTTCTCACACAGAACACTATTAAAAAATTTTGAATAGGATCGCTTTTTGAAAGCCTGATTTAAGGTTGGTTGCGTATCTGTACCGAGCCTACGGCGATAAATGTGCTAAGTAATAATTCCAATTTAGAATTACGTGGAAGGATCGTCTCAATAAAATCACTTCGCTTTAACCCGACTGATACTGTAATCGACGAACATTTCGTTCTCGGGCGCTAAGGATGTTGAAACGAAGCGATTGCTTATTTGGTTTAATTAATGTCGAAAAAGTTAATAATGTACACCTCAGCTTATATTAATTCTAGTACACTTAGTACGTATTCGACTGAGACGCTTACGGATATTTCAGAGGCAGGTCTGTGACACAAAGCAATTTATGTTATAGTCTAATAAATTGTACATACGTCGAAATGAAAATTTAATTGGTGAAGTACCCACCGATTGCCATAAAATTATTTAAATAATGTGTCTGTGTGCATATGACTATCGATATTTGAGTGACACCATTAATTAATGCATAAGTTTGCATGCACGCCTTTCTTTCGATGCACTTACAAATCTGAAATTAAATATTTACATTTACGTCGATAAAGGTGGCGATAATATACTTTAAATCACTTTACGAACGAACGTACGCACAATTTATATTCCTCTCGTTTAGCACAACACCCTGTACAATGTCGGGTTAATGAATACGTGTTTCTGTACCCTGCGTGAAGTTACCCCCAACATTAATAATGAAATGCAATGCTTCCTTCGTGTGCGCATTGTGGCAATTTTCTAAAAGATTAAAAAAGACAAATTGGAGGGGGGGGGCAACTTCAGACCCCAACATTATACTGATGGAACGCCATTATTTCCCTTGTTTGCACATTTGATTGCATATGTAGTACAGGTTCGATTTTCGTTTGCGCAATTTCCCTAAAACAAAAGATTCTGAAAAATAAGAAGTTGGGCGGCAACTAATCCCTTACGTAAGTAGTATTTTAACGCACAGGCCCTTCTTGAAGAGGCAAAACATATGTGCTTAAGAAGTGAGATGAAGTCGCAATTTGTTTAGCACAGGCGTTTGATACTTAAGAAAAAATAATAGGTTTTTCAATGTTTGAGCATTTTCAATTTATTTATAAGTTTATTTAGGCGTAAGTCAAAGGAGTGTGGGTCTGGCAATTATCACCGAATAAGATGGTATTATTAACTGCGAACAAGTATAGATATGAACAATTACAAATTGTAATCGTACGCATGTGTATTAATTGCAATGGTATTCATTAGTATGATAATGATAACTCACGCTAGGGTTAAAGTGAGTCGAAGTGCATTAAAAAATGCATTAGCGCTCCAGTGTCGCATTGTTCAAAACGTTTTAGAGTATGAAAACTGAATATGCTGAATTTAGAGGCACCTGTCTGGGCAAATGAACAGAAGAACTTCTTAATATGCCAGGATCGAATTAAGGTGATCCACGTTATCTATAATCTAGAGAATTTTATAGCAAACCAAAAGATCTATCACCTATAATTAACTGAATACCATCGAGAAGTTTTGCATTCTTATGTTAATTAAAAGAACCACTTTCTGGTCCGAACAATGCTTCGGCAAACAAATCAAATCTGTGTCACCAGAGCGACGACGTACGCGTTATCTGATTCATATGAAAAATCCACGATTAAGGCAAGGGAAAAATTAATGGGATTATCTGTACTGGTCGAGGTTAACAAGACATAAGCTAAGTAGATTGCAAGGTACCTATATATGTAACATTTGCGGGAATCATTAATTTCCAATATGTTTGATCGCGTCGAACAGTTGACTTAGGAATAATTAAGAAGATACATTTATAAAAATACAAACTAATTAAAGCTTTTTATATGAATGTCAACCAATTATTACTTTACGCAATATTTACGACTTTTTCTAATACGGGGAAATATTATAGATTTATAAACGGCCCGTTAAGCAAGAGATGTTTGAGTAATGTATTAATGTTGTTGCAACAATAGGGGCTTAATGGCGTTGACTAAAATTGAAGGGGCCGTTGCAGTTGCTTGCGTCTTTGCGGGCACATGATTAATTGGGTATTAACGTGCATGTTAGGGTAGTTTTAATTTGTGTTGAATGGGGAAATCAAACCTTTCTAGTTCAGGTCCGAGATTACATGCCTAATTTCCCTACAAATCGCCTTATTTAAATTGCAAATTTCTGCGAGCATGAATAATAACGAGTATAAGGCACCTTCAATTAAGTTCCATATCAATACAATTGTACAACTTTATTTCGTTCGATGTATAATTAAACACCACGAGTCGGTACTAACATTAATAATAAAAATAACAAGAAAAGAGAGCCGTATCCTTCAATTGCCACTTTTGTAATGGTAAATAAATTATCTACGAACGCAATCACTGGCTTCATTGCTCGAAGGAGTTAGCGGGATAAATTCTGTTTGAGGAGATGTCATGTTTGAAGTTGCAAATTGCTTCAGTCGACGCTTAACGAGTGGTTGGTTCGATGCTCTCTAGAAGGTTTACCAGGTCATCCCGCACTCTCGCTATTACCATATACAACGGTGTTAAATACTATTTGTTCGAAAACGTTAACAAAAAAGTTAGAGGCGAATGCACACGGAAGAAATCCCTAACCCTAAGTCAAACCGTTTTCTTCGCCAATCCTTTTCGTCGATTTCAAGAGCATTTCGCTGTGATTACATGTAACCTTTCTTGACCGTTCTTATTTAGTGATTTTATATAAGTAGATTGATTTCAAAGCTCAATGGCATTTATTCGTAATGAATGTATCTGTAACGACCACACTTGAACTTTCTTAAAAATAGGTTATTAATGATTTGTAAAGAGATTCGAGCAGTTTTCTCATTTTATACAAGTGCTATCCTAAAAAGTATATCATTTGTTCTAGATATTTATGCAACTGCAAAACATTCTTATTTCTTAAGAGGAGATCAACGTCTACCATACCCAGTATTCGTCCACAAACACAGATAAAATAAAACACCCTAATTGTTTTAAATTTTAAAAACCAATCGTTTTTGGGTTTTTTTGTCCCTTTGTCGGTTTGAAATTCTTTTAGGGGAATTGTGCTAAAGTCCTAGAATTTTTTGCAATAAGCCTATACCTTGAAGATATGCAGTTTTTCCGTTTGCCAAACAGGTTATAAAAATGTGTTTTCGTAAAGTTACAAGTTTTTACCTGTTAGTGTCATAAAGAAAAAAATAATTCGCGAATTTTTCGAATTTAAAAAAATTTTCGCTAAATCCGTTCGCCGAACGCGATTTGCATTTCTTATAAAAGGTTGTGGCTTATTTATATCTCAATCAGCCCAACATCATAAAATCAGACAAGTGGTTACTGAGATTCGTTGGGTTTGGAAGAAGATTGTCACAACTCAAAAGTGCTAATTTTCAGGAGACAGGTTTAAAAATTCGAAATTTATATATTTTTTTTATTTCCGGAGAATAAAAGCTATGATAAACAAATTCGTCATTTTTAAAGAAACCTTTATGTACTTTGATTGGCACACAAAAAATTGGTTTTAAAACACACCTTTAAGCTTAATTTTCACCCTTATTAGCAGTTGTGACAGTTTTCCTGAAAAGTTTTAAATAGTTTTCTGATTTATATTTTTTTTATTAAAAAAAACAATTAATTTGAATATAAAAATAATTCTTAAATTAAATATAATAAACAAATACCATACCAATATCGAATGAATTATTGCTTGAACTCAAGTGTTGTTCATTTAGAGGTTCTAAACAAGAACGATCTAGTCAAACCTACACCTGCCTCAAAGTTTTTGTCAAACCTTTAACTAAAAATATAATTAATACAAATCTTTTGAAGTAATATTGCCGTTGGAGAATCTCTAAAATGTCGTATATTTGCAGGAACCAGGTTCTCTGAATCATTGCATAATATTGTTATTGTCTATAATTGAGTGCTTTTACTTAGCAGCACCTCTGCAAAAAAAGAATAGTGTTTAAAAAAATCTTGAAACACAATAGGAAGAGTGATTTTTAATTTTTATTTGAAAGTACTTATTTAAAAAATATAATTTTAATCTCAAATAATAGTAATACCTGCATTTATGGCGTGAGTTTTTAATTTTTCCAAAACTTGCACTTTAACATTAATTCCTCTTCTGTTCTCTTCTTTGCTGGCTCATTATTGGCTGTAGAAAAATAATAATTATAAAAATATACCTAGTAACAAACCCGAGAACAAACTAATACATTTCTACAAAAAAGTCGTAACAATTTTAATAAAAATCTGTCCGTTACTATTAAAGAAAACTGGCACAATTCAAAATAAACCCAATGTTTTTATAGTTTTGAACATTTTTTAAAGAAAATTGGCACATTTTGAAAGAACAGAAAAAGAAAAGAAATCTTATAAAATTAACAAATTATTTTGTGGAAAACTCAAAAATGTGACAATATTGTCTAAAATATTAATTAATGTAAATAAACATTATGAAAAAACCGACCTTAAGTTCAAATGTGCCTATTCCACAAAATATTAAATAATAAATAGGTACCTTTTTAAATGTGACTTTTCGCGAAAATTTACGTAGCGATTACGATGACACTTAAAATTCAATTGAACTTGTAACGCTGTTCCATAAGTCTGGCAGAGTTCAGTAAAAAATACCACATTTGCGCTTAGAT
>NW_022171441.1:0-4392 GCF_008802855.1 Photinus pyralis | reverse complement strand
ATGAAGAAAACATGAAACTCACAGGTATTGATCAGGGTATAGTCCTGATGATTTTAAGATCGGGAGGCCTACAAAAAGTTATCAAAAAACAAAATGGCGGCCGTTCAAAGATTAAACCTTACTTAATATAGGGAGTGCCTTATTCTGCAGGAACTATGAGTTTTTATGGAAACATGCTTCTGATCTTTTTTATAGCTCTTAAAAATACCTTTACAGCGATATATTACACGACTACTTCCTACTTCCGGTTATCGGAAATGACGTCAAAATCCGAGGTTTTCGTATTCATGCAGTTGCGTACTTTGGTTATAATTCAATAACCCCTGGTTTTAAGAAAACCATGCTTCTAGCCTTTTTTATAGCTCTTAAAAATTAATATATTGCACAAAACCCTAGTTTTTAGTATTATAACTCCGCTAAACGCGAAAGAAACGGATACGGCCCAAAACGTGCCAGCACCGTTACGTGTGTAACGTTCATTGCTACATATTTTTTCTTTTGTTTACAGATATAAAGGGAGTACAGTTAATTTTAATCAGCTAAAGAATAGAAGGAGAAGAATAAGGATAAGAAAATAAGCATACGAAAAGAAGAGGGAGAAGAATAGAAGGGGGAGAAGAATGGAAGGAATATGGATTGTAATGCACTTAACGCGTCAGTTATGGACTGGGAAAAATGTGCCCTTTGTCAATGTGTTTCATCCGAAAAACTAATTGACTCGGGAAAGAGCAAAGGTCTGACTCCCGAAGACTGCTACAAGATCTTGGAGGAAGTCATTAATACATTCAAGAGCCTAGGAACCGTCCGGGTAAAGATCGGCATATCACTACTAGATAAAAGGCGGAGGAGATACGTTAATGAACCACAACGCACAAGTGGCACAAGTCTTGAAGGGCATTCGGTTCCGGTTCCCTGAGCCTTTTTTTAGCGCTTCCATTGTCTTTGAGTTCATCAGCTTTAGGCGGCACGACTTGTGCCACTTTGCGTTGTGGTTCATTAACGTATCCCCGCCCTTCTTCTAGTAGTGGTATGTCGATCTTTACCGGGACGGTTCCTAGGCTCTTGAATGAATTAATGACTTCCTCCAGGATCTTGTAGCAGTCTTCGGGAGTCAGACCTTTGCTCTTTCCCGGGTCAATTAGTTTTTCGGATGAAACACATTGACAAAGGGCACATTTTTCCCAGTCCATAACTGACGCGTTAAGTGCGTTACAATCCATATTCCTTCTATCCCTCTCTCCCTTCTTTTCTTATCCTTATTCTTTTCTTGTCCTATTCTTCTCCTTCTATTCTTACTTTTCTTTATCTGACTTAAATTAACTGTACTTACCCTATTTCAACGGTCGCCGTTATATCTTGGACCAAAATTATATAATGTTTTACCGAGTAATTTTAAAAATGTAAGATTAACGAAAAATCTATTCAAAAATATTCAAAAATGGATGATGACTCAAACGACACTTCTGGACAGTATATTAATTATTTTTGCATAACTAAGTCACGTTTGCTGAAAATAGAACAATAAACGTAATGAAAAAAAATTAAAAGCAAAATTCTTTTGTTGACTTAATAAAAAAAAGCTTAAAAAAATGCTACCATTTTCAAGGTATTTTGTTGCTTAGGCAGTATAATCAGCAGTAATATCATTGTCTTTCTTTCGTCCATTTTTTTCTCAATTTCCTTCCTTTTCCTTGTATTTTAGTTTTCTTCTTATCGTCATCAATAGCTTCTGCCTTTGTTAATTTAATTTTTTATTCCACCTCCATGTAATGTATTACTACTAGATATTAAGGGTTAAGTGGTAGAGCAGATGTATCACATGTTCATGCTGAACATCTGAACTTCGCCCTCTTAGGCTTCTGGCTACAATATAGTTTTTTTTTTTTACCGTTTATATTGCTTTATGTTATTTTAGAAGTCTAATAAATGGCACTTATTATTATTATTACGAAATAATGAGATTTTACTAAAGCTACACTTTAACTCAGGGCTGTATGCTTAGTGCATAGAGAATCCCTTTCCCTATTATATTTCTTTTTGATGTTAAAAAATTCACTTTCTTTCTGTCTCTTTTCTCCTCTTGTTTTTCTTGTAGATATCTTAAAAAAAAATTTTTTTTATATTACTCATGTTATCAATGCTCGTGTATAACAATATGTATGGGAATAAAGTCAATTATTATTATTACTCCCTTTATCTGTAAACAAAAGAAAAAATATATGTGGCAATGAACGTTACACACGTATCGGAGCTGACACGTTTTGGGCCGTATCCGTTTCTTTCGCGTTTAGCGTAGTTAAAGTTTTAAAAACTAGAATTTTGTACAATATAATAATTTTTAAGAGCTATAAAAGGTTTTCTTAAAACCAGGGGTTATTGAATTATAACCAAAGTACGCAACTGCATGAATACGAAAACCTCGGATTTTGACGTCATTTCCGATAACCGGAAGTAGGAAGTAGTCGTGTAATATATCGCTTTAAAGGTATTTTTAAGAGCTATAAAAAAGATCAGAAGCATGTTTCCATAAAAACTTATAGTTTCTGCAGAATAAGGCACTCCCCATATTAAGTAAGGCCTAATCTTTGAACGGCCGCCATTTTGTTTTTTGATAACTTTTTGTAGGCCTCCCGATCTTAAAATCATCAGGACTATACCCTGATCAATACCTGTGAGTTTCATGCTTTCTTCATCTAATGCGCAATTTTTACTGAAATCTGCCAGACTATAACATGCGCGTGTTTCTAAAAAAGTCAATTTGTCACTTGTTCACCATCTAGCGGCAACGTTAAAGTTTAACTTGTTGACGATTTCCCCATAATAAAAGAACATTATTTTACAATTTGATATAAGCAATAAAACAGAAAAACATCAATTTTTGAGTTGGTGACAATCTTCTTCCAAACCAAGCGATATGTAGAAGCGTTCTCTAAAATTAGCATAATTACGTTACCGGTGATGCACCGGCCTCCATTCCAAATTTGATTAGAGGCTCTCAATAAACAATATTCAATGGGCGGCCAAACTTTAACAGCCATGATAAACTCACTTCATACCAACCTACTATAAGGAGGAGTCTTTGATCTAATTCAAGTACTTAGAACAGCGATCTCGGCTTTTATTCCAATATAACCCAAATGGGCTTCTCGGTTAAAAATTATTTCCAAAATTTTGTGTACAAAAACTTTCATTTTGAAAAATGGTAACTAATTCCTGCTTATTTTCGATAGCATCCCCAAATAGGAGAATATTAACTAATTGTTAACAAGAAAATTTATTTAGTTTGTGAATCATGCTGTATCAATTTCATGCAATCATCAGCTGTAGACTGAGCACTTTTGAAAATACCAACCATGTAATTCAAAATAATCACTTAGGATTAAATTACTGAAACATAAGACACTTCAAGGAGATCTTACACGGAATCTGAACACCTGTTGTCCCTGTCGATAGAATTTCAGTTTTATTTAATTTTATAAAGGCCGCACGAACTTAATTTACGAGATCGAAAACAATTTTTTTTCGCAACTGGTTTGGTACATTACCGCCAGGAAATCGTTTGAAATAAACAATTCAATATCAGTGGTAACAATTTTTAGTATCTGGTTTGTATAATAGGTCATCAACCGATAAATTTGAAAATGAGTTTATAATAGGCTATCTGAGGAACTCATTTACCATACAAACAATTTAAAGTGTGATAAATTCTAAGGTATTGTTTATTACATTACGACAATAATATAATCACAGCGCCGTAACCTTGAGGGATATTGCAAAATTTTGTTTACCAAGATTTTTATCGAAAACAATCACATTAATGGCCATCGGTAGATTGGCTAAAGAGCGAGGGTTTACTGACCACAGCAGTTCATTAAACATAATTTCAGGAAATTTACAACCCACTGCAAGGGAAGTACGTCACTTTTGTGTTACCATTATTTTTTACAATAATTTACTAATGGTCAAATCAAGTTATAAACATCAATGATGTTTTACATCCGATGCCAAACGACTTTCGCGCTAGCTCTGTCTCCGTGAGAACCCATCTGATGAGCGAATGGCAGATTTCCATTTCGGTAAAATGGCATCGTGGCTTGTTATCAAGATGAATTTGAACTTAGGCCATTGACTCCGTCTGCTGAAGTTATCAGTTTCATTAATTCAAAATTGTTTAAAAAACTGTTCGCAATTTAAACACGAAAATGAGGCGCTCAAGGCTGAATGACAATGTTGAGGAAGAGTTGAGGTTTACTTAGTACCAGAAGGAGGGGGGGGAAGCAATTAAAAACCGAACCTAGTTCCTCCTCACTAAAGACAATTTTTTGAATATTTTCTACATTTCTACATTTTTCTCATCATCTTCAAGGTAAGGATTTTTTTTAAAACTTCATT
>NW_022171440.1:0-362 GCF_008802855.1 Photinus pyralis | reverse complement strand
TACTCCCCTACGCACCACCTACACGCTCCCAAACGGTGGCAGGTACTATAGGAATCACCCTGTATGTTTCCAATTTTAGAGTTTGATAGATAAGATGATTGTATTTGTCGTGTATAAATTTTTGATTTGGAAAATGATTGCTTGAAACTAACGGCATCAGTTACATGTGTTGAGGTAAATTTCCGTACACAATATTTAGTCACACTTTACCTATTGCCCAACTCCAAAATCTAATGTTTAAATGTAGAAATCCAAATTACTTCCTGCATTTTACGCGGTACCTAATTTGTGTTTGTCAAAACTCACCCTTCGCTTTCTTGCTTTCGGTACTAGGCACTCTCCTTCAAACCATTTGAAAATTT
>NW_022171439.1:0-11557 GCF_008802855.1 Photinus pyralis | reverse complement strand
AAAATTCTAGAAAGATTATCGAAGAAGTCTCTAAATCAATTGAAGAAAAAGTTGAAGATAGAATTACGGAAGTTTCCAAAACATTTAAAGCAACATTCGTTGAGATTGAGCACAAGTATGAAGAGCTGCGCAAGCAATTCTTGCGACTGACTACGGAAGAGAGTACTGGTAGTGCCCCAGATGAATTACTGATGGACCGTCTTCTTGAGGTGCCACAGCCTACTCTTTACAAGAAGGTCGACCCAGAAACAAATACAAGAGTAGAAGGCGACGTTCAGCAAGCCCGAGTAAAGCCACCTACTTTTGATGGTAAGATTCCTTGGACCACGTACGAGTACGTTCGACAGTTTGAAGCAGCGGCTGCGGCAAATAAATGGACTCTTCAAGACAAAACTACAGCCCTGATTCTTGCTCTGAGAGGAGATGCTCTGGATGTGTTGCGGACCATCCCCGAGGATCAACAGAACTTCCAACAAATAGTAGCGCGACTCGAAATGCGATATGGCGATAAACACCTTCAGCAAGTTTACTATGCCCAAGTCAAGAACCGAATGCAGAAACCTTGAGAAAGTTTGCAGGAACTTGAAGCGGACATCGCTAGACTGATTCGATTGGCATACCCTACGGCACCGGAGAGCTTTCTTGATCAACTGGCTGTACAAACATTTATCGATGCCGTTCGTGATGGAGATGCCCAGCAGGCTTTGAGACTGGCTAGGCACGACAAAATTGAGAAAGCTTTGGCCCATGCGTTAGAATTCGAAGCCGCCAAGAAAGCTAGTCACGGAAGTGCGCGAGTACGTATGGTGGAACCTCGCAGTGACAGCCGGGCGAGAACCATCGAAGAGGAAGGTGGCTCTGAAAGTTTTGAAGAAAAGGTCAGTAAAGTAGTGGTAGAAAAGGTCAGTAAAGTAATGGAAGAAAAGGTCAATAAAGCAATACAATCACTGGCAAAGAAACGTGAACCACGATGTTGGAATTGCGGCGAGATTGGACACAGGGCTGGAAAAGTTCACAATAATGCAGACGCTTTGTCAAGAAGACCGTGCAAGGACAACTGCACACATTGTTCTAAAATAGAAGACAAGATTGGCCATCAGGCCATCTGCGACGAACAACTGTAGAGAGTGAGGAGTGGAAGCCAAGCGAAATCAAAACGGCCCAAGAAAACGACCCAAGTATAAAAACTGTTCTGAATTGGATACGCCACGGACAAAGACCAGACTGGCAAGACATTAGTGCCACAAGTCCTGAAGTAAAGAGTTATTGGGGCCAATGGAATAGCCTGACTCTGAAAGACAACCTGTTGTATAGGACCCTTGAAAGTGAGGATGGCACCGAATCGACGCTGCAATTAGTAGTACCTAGAAGCAAAGTGTCGGAAGTATTGCGAAAATTGCATGACGGCGCTTCCGGAGGACACTTTGGTATTACGAAAACGTTGCTAAAGGGTACGTGAGCGATTCTATTGGGTCAACCGTAAAGAAGATGTCCGGCGATGGTGTCAAAAATGTGAGTTATGTGCTACTGGAAACGGACCAGTTTCCAAGAAGAAGGCACCCATGAGGCAGTATAACGTTGGTAGTCCGATGGAACGAGTTGCTATCGATATCGCAGGACCGTTTCCCGAGACAGATGGCGGAAATAAATATATCCTAGTCGCTATGAATTATTTCACAAAGTGGACTGAAGCTTACGCCATTCCAAACCAAGAGGCAGCAACAGTTGCAGAAGTGTTGGTAAAGGAGTTCTTTACGCGTTTTGGTGTTCCTATAGAAATCCATTCAGACCAAGGAAGGAACTTTGAATCGGCTTTGTTCCAAGATGTTTGTCGATTGGTAGGAGCCAATAAAACCAGAACAATACCTTTGCATCCTCAGTCAGATGGAATGGTTGAGAGAATGAATCGAACGATGGGTAAATTGGGACCAGTACCTCCACCTGTTCCTTATGGCATATCGATCAGCCGTCAACGAGACCACGGGTCAGACTCCTGCCTGCCTTATGTTGGGTCGTGAATTACGCCTTCCATGCGACCTCGAGTTTGGGCGTAAACCCCATGAAGAATATGTCGCAGGTGAAAATTATGTTGACCAACTAAAGGCGAAGATGAACGACATTCACGACTTGGCTAGAAGTCATATTCAGATTGCCAGCGATCGCATGAAAAATCAATACAACCTCCGCTCGGCCAATGAAACTTTTGAAGCTGGAGATCTGGTATGGCTGCACAATCCACAGAGACGAAGGGGTCTTTCTCCCAAGCTACAAAGACAATGGGAAGGTCCGTATGAGGTGATCAAGAAAATAATGACGTGATATATCGTATCAGAATGAACCACCGAAAACCGAAAGTTGTCCACATTAATCGACTCGCACGATATGCCGGATCCAACAACAACGAAGAAGTTAGAGGTATTCGAGAAGAGGAACGCAGCTTTGGGATCGAGCCAAACTTTAACGATTTTATGTCAAATTACGCCCAGCGAAAGAAACCTCGATTTGGCGTTACTCAGGAAATTTGTCAAAATATTTTTGAGCTTCCGATTAACGTTTCCATCGCCCATTGTGTCGCCGAAGACCTTCGCATGGGTAGAGGTATAGCTTCCGTATTCCGGAAAAGATTTGGAAGAATGGACGAGTTGTTAAAGCAAAGACCACGTGTGGGTAAAGTACTGCGCTTGGAAGATAGTCAACGCTCTTTGTTCTACTTGGTTTCAAAGAAAACGTCAGAAGGCAAACCCACCTATGAAAACCTCTGGCCTGCTTTAAAAAGCTTAAAGAAACTCATGGCATACTATGACATAAATAGCTTGGCGATCCCGAAGATTGGATGTGGTTTAGATGGGTTGGACTGGAAGATAGTGCGAACCATGATCGAAGTGATTTTTAGAAACACTAACGTTCGAATTACAGTATGCTGCTTCAACCCACAGGGGACGACCCTCCGCAAAACTGTGGACTGTTACTTTTTCAAGAAAGGTGTTTGTCGAGCAGGCTGCAGATTCCGACACGAGGCATTAAAAAGTAATACTAACGCAGTTTCTGAACGAGACGTCCAGAATTAAGAAGGGGGCAGTGTAACGGAAATGCTCCAGAATTCTCTGGAATTTTCTACGCGCGCGATAGTGGAAGTTGTAGGAACATTCGAGAATGTACTGGACTTACATTGCTTGCGTGTATAAATGGTTGCGGACCGAACATCGAGTTAGTCTACTACCGAACGAGATCGAGCGCGGAAATATAAATTGCGAAGTGTGTGATATAAATAATCGATGTAAATTGTACGGTTTTTATAGTGTTTTAGTTTTGTTTAATAAATATTGATATAAATCGAACCCGAATTTATAAATCACGTTACAATAGTTTCGCGATTTATTGTTTTGGTAAAACTCAAATGTAAATCCTGTAGTGAAATTACATTGATATTAAACCACAATTATTCTGTAAAGCAGCCATTGGAATTCCGGCTTTTGGTTCTTGTCAGTCATTATGGATTTGTCGCAAACTGTTCGGTTCATATATTGTTTTAACTGAACTGTCAGGTTCCGAGACCATGTTACCATCTTCCGATTGTCATTTTTTATGTAAGCATGGTGTATTTACACTATGACGTAAGACGCAAAATATTATCTCCATGTTCAAGGTAACTGTCAAAAACGATGTCGCTAGATTTCAAGAGAATTTCGTCTGCAGAGTTCCGAGACCATTTCCAGTTTGGTAAAAGAGGGCAATCTCGGCTTCAATGTTTACAATTTGATAGAGAATCAGATAAAGGGAATGGCCTTTCGTAAATTTCAGCGATCAAAATACAAAACAGAACTGTTCGAGCGAATAAATCGTTCCCATATCAAATATTTGACGTGGTTAAATTTTTCGCTACATTAAAATCGGTGGCGGTGAAAATGAAACCATTGTGGGGCAGCATCCCTTTCTAGCAGCACTGAAAATGTTCACTTCCGTGTTTATTTTTTATTGGTTTTGATGTTTCCCATTCGCATCAAATTTAATGCGCCGTAAAAAGAGAGAGAGAGATACAACCACAGGAAATAAATAATATTGTAATTAAAACGATAATTATTCGACCCCGTTAGCCAGTATTTGGTATACGCAATTGTTTTCTCATCTGTCGTGTCGAGTAGAAAGGCGTTGTTATTAGAATCCAATGCGGTAGACAATATAAAATTACAAATAAAATTCACTTTCAAGTCTTAAAAGTTCATGACCGATTTCTTTGAAATTGAATATTGGGGATGTGGAAGTATAACGGCAAGGAAATATACACTACACCTAAGCTGTTTATCATATTTCACCGCATTTCTTAATACCTACCAAAAAAATCTATTCTACCAGATACTACCCAACATATCGTACCGTTTCACTTTCTTCTGCAATTGATGTGATGATCTTAATATGTAGTTTAAATTAATTTACAAACCTGGTAAGTTCAATTTTTAGGGTGAGATCTCAGTACCGAGATCTTATTAGTGAAAGTCTGTCTTTTTGTGATAAAGAATAATATGCATATACCTAGTTAAAACAATGAGGTCATATATTTATTCTTAGATTATATTATATTATTCTAAAGAAAGCATATATTTGCGACAATATGTTAAATTGGACTTGTAAAGCAGGGGAATTAGAATTTCTACGACATAAAAACCAGAAATGGAGTCACAAAGTTACTTACATCAAATTAGGGATTCTATAACAGTTCCTTCCGTATCTTTACGTTTGCTTTACATAAAGGACCATCTAAAGCTAAACGATTATTTTGGGAAAACGCAATTGATTTAATCGCATATTTCCGTGGTCCCTTGTGGAATATAAATTGCGTTTTTGTGTGCACACACAAACACACGCACACAAAAACGCAATTTATATTCCACAAGGGACCACGGAAATATGCGATTAAATCAATTGCGTTTTCCCAAATCCAGAAACTGGGTAATTATGCTGTAAAGTTAAAAGCACTTAGGTGAAAATTAATAAATAAATCTCTTATAACATCACACTAATATTTTATTTTTCAGCGGATGTTTATAAGTTATAACTATGTCGATTTACCATAAAAGTACACATGCATGTATGTAATTGAGGGTGCCAGATTTAAGACTAGTAAAGGATATTTCGGAAAAATTGCTAATGCTTTGTAAATGAACTGATTTAGAACTATAACTTAAAAATCTTTTCATGGTAAGCTTATTTACAAAATAGTTTCAATTCTTTTAATGGTTTTCTCAACAGAGTTCCTTCTAATCTCCATCCGACCATATACGGGGTGGGCCAAAAATCTCGAAACGGGACGGAGCTATAAGTTTCAAACAAGTGAAGAAAAAAATCTGAATATTTCTGGATCCATATAAGGTCATAAAAACTACATTTTAGATGGTTTAAAACTTTCATACACTAGGGAGTTTTTTTAGGTTTTTAAATTGCAACCTCTGTTTAGTTTCACCCCGAGTTTCGCCTAATTTTTAAGGGAATTAAAAGAATTATATACGAACTTACCTTATGGTTTTCACTAGTATAAAATTCATTTTCTGTTCTTTGACCCAGGAAATTTGATTCCAATCAGTCTCTCTTCTCATAGGGAATAACATAATCTAAACGTTATACACGGTGTTACATGACCGCATGTAAAAAAAATTGGGTTATAGAGGGGATCAAGACAAGCACTTTTTCCAAATAAACCGATGGTCCAACGTGTTTCGTTTGGGAGCCACCCCCAAAGAAGTGGTGAAATTTGGATTTCTTCTTTAATTTTTTCTCAGCAACCATAAGAGTTACAAAGATGGATGGCACCGTCTTTAAATAGATTTCGGGTACGCCCTATCCGATTTTGATAGTTTTTTTTTAAATTCGTACCACGAAAGGGGCTGCAAAAACGACGACGAAATTTGGTATCTGGAGGTATTTAGGTAAACATGAAAATCACGAATCTGGAATTAGTTTTTGAAATTTAAAAAAAAAAAGTTCCACTGCAATTGATGGCCGAACAACGAAATTGGAGAGAATTCCGCGAAATTTGTTGCGTGCATACTTGATTTACGAGTTTTTAGCGCCGTCACGTCATACAGCTTTTTTTTTTTCAAATAGAAACCCACATTTTTTAGTTAGTTAATTTAAAGAGATTATTTTTCTTTGTTTAACCTACAAATATTGAGATAGGATTTATAACAAAAAACTAAATAAAAGAAATAAGTCTGAAAACATAATAGATTTTAATTAAAATTAACTAAGATTTCAACTTACGTCATTTTATATATTTTTTCTATAGTAAAATTTATGTGGAGATATCATAAATCTGAATGCCACATCTTATAATACATAAACAAATAAATAAATGGCAGAATAACCAGAGAGCATTGTTGTCTAAACCTTTCGCATCCCTGTATTTTTTGCGGCATAACAAACGAGATTAACTTATTTCTACTTGGGTTTTGTGCATGTGTTTTCTGATTTTGTAATTCTTTTTTGCCAAAGCCTTATTGCAAGATGTAGGTAAATATAGAAAGAACAGAAGCGCCGCCCAGGAGTGGGTTTAGACATGAATTTCGCATCACACTTATTGTTAAAAATATGAGAAGAATTGCAGTTTCTTGCTCGCTGCCAAACTAAAAAATAACCAATTCTATTTTAGACATTCAAAACACGTTTCAACAGCAAAGCTATCATCATCAGTGAATGGCCAAATGGTCAATTAGTAAACTTCCGTCATTCCCTCTTGTTCTTTTAGTCATTAGTCCATCTGTAATTTATCATCGTAAATCAAGGAAAGGCAAATGTCTCGATCTTAAATCGCAATGACTGCGTTTCGGTTCGAATTACATACAAATTTTGTTTTATTGCGGTCATAAACATATCCAGGAGATCGAATTAAAGCAGTTGGCTCGTGTGCTTTTAGAATCCCTTCAAGTCGATAAATGGAAGTATCGAAAGCGTCGTCTTCCACATGACATCGCCGTAACTTAAGGCATTTCTGTTCGAGACACTTTCAACAAACCGTAAAATTTTTAATTTGTTTATTATAATTGAGTATCTGATCTGGTTTTTAAAATAGATTCAGATAATAAACTTTCTGTAAGTCTGAATAAACTCGGGGTCTGCGTCGGACGTGTGTCGCCCGTTTTTACAATTTAACGCTAGGCGAGAAGAATTTTTTTATTAATGGAGGTAATAATAACTTTTAATTAATATTTATATTATTTTTAGCGACCTACCAATTTTACGCTTAAGAGTGTAGAACGTCAACATTAACTAACGTAACGTGCGCTGTTAAACATTTTATTAAACGTTATTTCTGTTGTAAATTTTATGGATTGTAAACATTTATCAAAAAGTCCAGTTAAAATGCGAGGAATACGTTGACCTTTACTGTTTTAATTCGTGATTCGCGGTTGAAGAACGATTTCGAAATGATTTGTGTATGAAGCTATTTTTGATGATCGCGCTATTCAAAATTCCTTTCGATTTTGATGTATCACCTTTTTGGGGCATCATAAAAGGATTCGAATTGTCTGCTTGTCAAACGACGAAGACGTAAATACATCAGGGCGAATGATTTCGTGAGCATCAGTCAAAAATGGAAATGAATTGTGACAGCAGCGCTTCAAACCAAATCAATGGCGTGTATGGTAAATTCGCTACTAGTAACAGATTCGCCCTCGGAAAAATTGCCGGCCGTATCTTCACTTCCAGAATATTCACCATATCATCCTTACGCTTCAAGTTTTCTTAAGGACCCCTGGTCTTAATAAGCCTGAAAATAAATATTTCGTTCATTTTTGTTTTAGGTTTATAGGCGATCCCAAAATTATGTCTCTGCGTACAAAACCTGAATCATTCTGCAGGGGGCAATATTCTGAATGTATGCTATTTCGAAGGCGAATCTTTCGGGGGAGAATAGAGGTACCTGTGTGCCCTTGGAAGTTAATATTCAGAGAAAATTCTCTGGGGCGATTGCGTAGTTATATAGGACCTTCTAAATTACACTATAGATCGTCTCACGTAAAACAGGAATCGGGAGAAAGTAGTGTAACCTCCCACTAAGTTTATTGTTCATCTCAATGTCGCTGTGCTTTGAATAAAGATAGGTATAAAACTGGTAATTATTCGGGCCGTTGGAACCACCCTCTAGACTCCCAAAGAATGAGCGAAGTGTTTATAACCGCATAGATGTTTATAATTTGAATGCTTATACAGTTGACCATTCAAATTATAAACATCTATGCGGTTATAAACACTTCGCTCATTCATTGGGAGTCTAGAGGGTGGTTCCAACGGCCCCAATAATTACCAGTTTTATACCTATCTTTATTCAAAGCACAGCGACATTGAGATGAACAATAAACTTAGTGGGAGGTTACACTACTTTCTCCCGATTCCTTTTTTACGTGAGACGATCTATAGGCTAAAATGGTTAAACATAGTACATATTGGTAAGTTATTGTTTAAACCACCAGAGAGCTAAAAGATTTCGTGATTTGATGGTTTAATCTTCACTATGGTAGCATATAAAAAACATGATTGAGCGCTTTAAAAGTCATATGGATTCAGGAAAGGGATCGACCGACAAAAAACAACAACAGAAAGATAGGCATAAACAACTTGTTAACAAAAATAAAGAAATTAAAGTGTGACCTGGAGGTGTTTGAAGTGCAGTGCCAAATTAAGTAGAATACGATTGCACAATTACAGCCGCCCTGCGATAGACAATAAAACAAAATAGTGCAACAAACGTAAAATGATTGATACCCCCTTAAATTTAAAAGTATAGAGAGAACTTTATGGGGATTCGCAATTCAGATTAACAATGAGACCTGTGGTGGCAGCACATCCCATCAATATCATATCATGTTAATTAATCATATGACTAAACTGCAAAAAGGAAATAAGGCCGAAGTTTACTGAGAACTTCTTCACCAAGAATAATGACACATTAGAGAGTATAATGGATGATAGTCCGAGAAGCTAGCAAAACATAATACCACCTGACATTATTCCAAAGGTCACTATTTTTATTTAAAAGTACTACATGCACATTCTTAAAATCGGCACGTCTGCCGGGTTATATTGGCAGCGTTGGAGTTAGGGCGCGCGCTCAAATTTGCGAAAAAAATATCGAGAAATCACACGATTTCTTCCAGGATGGGAGAGTTCTCATCGATGCACCAATGTTGAGTTGTATTTTATCGAAAATGGCAGACGATCCAAGTGGCAGGCGTTTGCTCACAGACGCCGTTAAAGATTGTTCATTCACTCAGTTCGCGCGTAAGGAGTAATTCTATAGAGCGAAGACTCTACAGTGGTCTCAGGCTCACCTTACGTTCTGGCCGCCGTAATTATAATTAAAAAATGTACCAGGATATTCATCAATATTTAATATTTTTACGGAAATAAGTACCTACTATACAAAAAAAAAAGACGCCTAATCTTCTTCATCCCTGGTTTCGTGATATTGTGGATCTTCATCACTTCATCTAAAAGTACCTACATAATATCTTTAGTAAGTATATCTTTCAATTTTTTCGGAAAATTGGGGGCCCTACGTACCACCCGTAGTGTATACCAAATTAGTTTTCAATAATTCAACCGTCGTTTTCAGGCTTGTAAAATTTAGGAGATTTTTGTGTGGCATGTCTCCAAATAGCACAAACCTGGTTTTCTCTTTTAATTTTCATTAAAAGTACACACGAGCATGGTGGTAGTCAGCTATACCATCGAATTGCCGTATTCGGTTAAATATTTCTTTGTTATTTTGTTTCAGTTTGTCTAAGAAAATTTCCTACCTGCAATATAATATTTTTAATAAACACTCAAAGTTGGGACATCCCACCTATACTTACCTCGCTTTTTTTATTTCAGTTTTTTTTTCTTTTTCCGTATTATTACTCAAATAAATAAAATCCGTCTATTACCGAAAGATTTCGTGCCAGAGACTCGGGCAATTTTTGGCAGAGATGCCGAATAAGCATTACCGGACCTGACCAGATAAGACCTACCGATTTATTGAAGGCACTAGAACAGATAAATTCAAATCCTCGTTAGTCGAATTTCTAGTGCAGGAATGGTGCCAAGATCATTATGCCACTATTTTGGGGGACAAAATTAATAATATATTAATAATAAATTGTAACGATATATGAATATGATACAAAATATAGTAACGAAAATGGATTTATGTTCTAAGAAATTAAAGAAGAACTAATATGTTTTCATTTATCAAACTTCCAGAAGATAACAATGTCATTATAAAAGCTTCGGCGACAGATTCATTCATTGCCCAAAAATTTATCAATTTGGATTGAAACAGGTACCTAATAGGAAATAGTCATTAACTCATTACCTATGATGAAATCTATTTAGTTTTAAATACATTTTTATGTACACACCGTAACAACACATGATACATCCACTTGAATGATAGTTCTTAGTTTAGGCCCCGAACTATGTAATTGTTATGCCAGATTTTCATGCAATTACTATTAGTGGTTACACCGCAGCTTTTGCAAGAAAAGCAAACTGAAGCTCTTCAAAATTTTAGAACAAGATAAGGGAATGCCAGATTTTTCAATTTTGGGCGATTCTGAAATCGTAGATGAAAAATAAATTAAAGCAATTGAAAAATTGGCTTGCCTAATATACGGAAAAAGAAAAAAAACTGATATAAAAAAGCGAGGTAAGTATAAGTGGGAGTCCCAACTTTGAGTGTTTATTAAAAATATTATATTGCACGTCGGAAATTTTCTTAGACAAACTGAAACAAAATAACAAAGAAATATTTAACCGAATACGGCAATTCGATGGTATAGCTGACTACCACCATGCTCGTGTGTACTTTTAATGAAAATTAAAAGAGTAAACCAGGTTTGTGCTATTTGGAGACATGCCACACAAAAATCTCCTAAATTTTACAAGCCTGAAAACGACGGTTGAATTATTGAAAATAATTTGTATACACTACGGTGGTACGTAGGGCCCCAATTTTCAGAAAAATTGAAAGATATACTTACTAAAGATATTAATGTAAGTACTTTTAGATGAACGTGATGAAAATCCACAATATCACGAAACCAGTGATGAAGAAGATTAAGCGTCTTTTTTTGTATAATAGGTACTTATTTTCGTAAAAAATATTAAATATTGATGAAAAACTGTACATTTTTTAATTATAATTACGGCGGCCAGAACGTAGGTGAGCCTGAACACTGTAGACGTCTCGCTCTATAGAATTACTCCTTACGCGCTAAACTGAGATGGAATGACAATCTTTAACGGCGTCTGCTGGACAAACGCTGCCACTGGGATCGTCTGCCATTTTCGATAAAGATACAACTCAACATTGTGCATCGAATGGGACATCTCCCATCCTGGAAGAAATCGTGTGATTTCTCGATATTTTTTCCAAATTTGAGCGCGCGCCCTACTTTAACGCTGCCAATATAACCCGGCAGACGGCCGATTTAAGAATGTGAATGTAAAGTACTTTTAAATAAAAATAGTGAACCTTTGGAATAATGTCAGGTGGTATAATGTTTGCTAGCTCTCGGACTAT
>NW_022171438.1:0-724 GCF_008802855.1 Photinus pyralis | reverse complement strand
TTTGTGAATTTTCCGAATTTTTGAAAAAATCCTTTTCCCTTAAATTTTATTATTTTATATAGAAAGTTTTTTATGTTGCTATATCCAAAAAGTGTACGCTTTAAGAATATGTAACCAAAACTAGTAGTTTTCATTTTTTTAAATGCCCCCCTCCACCATGCAGAAATACGGCCACTGGCCACAAATTGGTGGCAAACTTTTTATAGTTTCGGATACCATAAAAAATTTCTTTTCAAAAAAATCTGTGTTCCAGACAAAATGTTCACCCTGTATATTGATAAGCAACACACTCTTCTCGTTTGGTGTACACGAAACATTTTGTGAGAGACAGAAAAGACTTCGAACTTAATCACAGAAAGCATGTTTACCAAGTGCTGGATTAAAGACCCATGGAACTGTAACCCCACTCCTCGCACTTCCTAACTAAAGACACAACATACACTAATATTTAATTTAGCTTTACTTTCACTGAAAGCATTTGCATAAGTTTTTATACATGTTGACATGCACATGTGCAGTTTATAGGTCTGTCAGAAGCCTTCCTCCTACAGTTTTCAATATATTTAGACGATCAAACTAACTTACCTGTGAAGTTCGATCGTAATTATATGAGACATCCAATCCGAAGACATTGTATAGAATACCATGTAGTTCGCTTGCTCGAACTCATATCACGAGTATTTAAAGAAAGGTTTCACAAAAAGGAAACAAAAATAGAAGTTCG
>NW_022171437.1:0-541 GCF_008802855.1 Photinus pyralis | reverse complement strand
ATTTCAATTTTTAGTCTTGTTGTTAGTATCAGTGGATGCGCAATAATTTTCTCTTTCCAATGATACCATTACCTTTTCTGTAGAATAAGTTGGCGAGCAGAAATCCGCAAAAACGTTCAACTCCATGTTAAATCCCTATGTTCGAGTTTGAGAACGGACACACGGTATATTATAAGTACAAATTTTCTGGTATAAAATTCTCTGTTTTTTAAACCTTTTTAGTACATACACATACAGTGTGAGTTTGTTTTCACTTCCACTATAGGGATCTCCGTAAGAGAGACAAAGCCGGGAAAAAGTTGTGAAGAATTTTTCTATTCTTAATTTGGTATCGCCGATTTTGTAATTTCAAAGAAAGTTGATTTACTCAAAACTCTCAAGTCATAAAAAGGTAAGTCATACCTTGAGAAGATTCTATCGAGGAAAATTCGCTTACACCAGCTCCTCCAAAAAGGATAGGCTCATGCGAACACTTGCTCCAAGTCAATTCGTACCTTGAGAAAATTCCCCCAAGGAAAATTCGACCTTAAATTGTTCGTAA
>NW_022171436.1:0-889 GCF_008802855.1 Photinus pyralis | reverse complement strand
ATTCCTCAGTCAGGTCTGCAATTCTATGTTTGGATATTATTGGAGAAGTATTGGACAAGTTTTCAGCGTGCCTCAAATTTGTACCCAAAAATGTTTCTCAGGCTCTCGGACTATAAGTAACTCAACGCATCGAGTACTTTCCAACGTGTTTATTTCAACGTTACATTCGAAATGTCATTATGTAAGTGTGATCTAGTAATCAACAACATTAATTAAATTATTATTAAACCATTCATTTCAGTAGGGGGTGGAAATGGTGAAACTGGAACGAGAGGATTAGAAAATATAAGTAATAAGTGTTGTACTCTCTGACCAAATTATCAATCGCCACAAGGTTCATCCTTTCCAAGGGGGGATGAAACTGAACAGAGGTGAGTCAATTTTTTATTTCAAACTTGTATTAGAAAGCGCTACAATCCAGGCCCGTAGCCAGGGGGTGGCAAGGTCTTTTAAGGATGTTGCCAGACCTTTTAAAATAAAAATATACAACAATAAATTTCCCCATTCGTTCCACATTGTGCAGTGTGTCCACATGTGTGCCACGAATTTGTTAAAATTTGAGTATTTATCATACTAGTAGGTAGGTAAATTTTATAACTTTTCACTTGAAATTTCATATAGTTTTCGTGTGCGACGCAAAAAGCTGCCCGCTCTTACCATCCGTTTGCCCTACCTTCACATTCGGTCTGGCTACGGTCCTGCTACACTCTCACAGTGATTCTAATATCACCACTAGCAAGGGTTGAAAGCTGAATTATTATACCTCCCCTTTGGTAAGGGTGCAGGGTAAGGTGATAAGTTTAAGATAACTCTTAATTATAGAGATAAAGTATAAAATTTGGTTAAAACATCTACATAGAAATTCAGAATTTTGCAGGAAAGCGAATTA
>NW_022171435.1:0-1154 GCF_008802855.1 Photinus pyralis | reverse complement strand
TTTATACTCTGTTTTTAAACTAAGAGGAGTAAATTGAAAAGTCTGATTTACATCCGAAAAAGTTACTAAATTTAGTAACTTTTGGGCAATTGTTTTAAGTATGATACATACGTACACATGTGCATTATGGGTTGCCTACTACATAAGGCATACATTATAAAAAAATGCAGTGTCCAATAGCGGCCAAAATATTGAATAAATATGTATTCCAATATTTATATATATGTTGCCTTAAATATATACTTCCTAAAACAATATTATTAAATATTTGAAAAACAATATAAGAATTCATATATTTATTATATATTTATACAATATTACTCTACAAATTGCATATTCAGAAAAAGTTAAGTTCAGAAACTTGTTTCCGATCGTGGACTTCGTTTTCCTTGAGTTCATGCCTTGTAATGTATTAAATGTGTAAATGTCGGTTACCTTTTAATAAGATTGTATAAATATTTGGGAATATTTGTAGGGACAGCGAATAGAGGCGGTCTAATCATCTCCATTTTATGTGGCGGCACGCGTAAGGGTAGTCGTGTTTCATCTCATCCGATCCATTACTTGTAGGTATAGGTTCCTTTTCTTACATCTTGGCTTGGCTTGGCGGTAAAATAATACGATGCACATGGTTTCCTGTGCAAAGTTCCGTGTTTGTTTTTTTCTGTGTTGACAGGGTTTTAGTGTTTATAGATATCTGAGTTGTTTTCGAGAGTGATTTGTGGTTGCTGTTCTGCCTAGCCGCTGGCCGTAACATGAATGTATAACCCTGGGTGATTCATTAGAAGTGATGATCGCTTGAATTTCGCGCGTAAGGTTTTAGTATTTTTTGCATTGTTAGATTGACGGTTTGAATTTCGTTAGTAATTTTGTTCTGTCATGACTGTCATTTAAGAAACCAGTGTCGCCGTTAATTGTTGTGTGCCATTTGTGGTTTATTACTTTTTCCATTTTGAACAATTTTTGGAGTTGATGCACTAAAATATGTAAGAAACCTGACTGTGTCTGGTGTTAGTTTATAATTTGTGGTAAAACAGAAGCAGTATTTGAAGATTATAAATAAGTAAACGATTTACTGAAAGCATGATGATACACCACTGCAATTAAATAAATGATCATCAGTTCGTACCAACTTCAGAATTTTTTTGATTTGC
>NW_022171434.1:0-3028 GCF_008802855.1 Photinus pyralis | reverse complement strand
GTTTCAACTCCTAATACACGAAGGGCCAATCAGAAAATTATTGTAAAATTTTGTCTGGCTACCAGGAGAACATAATAGTCGAGGAGGTCTTTTCCCATCACCCACAAAAAAATTTCGAAGCCAAATTTCGCTTTAAATTTTTCCAATTTGGTATCAGGAGGTTATAATTTGCGAGGAGGTGTTTCAGCTCCTAATACACGAAGGGCCAATCAGAAAATTATTGTAAAATTTTGTCTGGCTACCAGGAGAACATAATAGTCGAGGAGGTCTTTTCCCATCACCCACAAAAAAATTTCGAAGCCAAATTTCGCTTTAAATTTTTCCAATTTGGTATCAGGAGGTTATAATGTGCGAGGAGGTGTTTAAGCTCCTAATACACGAGGGGACAATCAGAAAATTCTTTTAAAATTTTGTCTGGCTACCAGGAGAACATAATAGTCGAGGAGGTCTTTTCCCATTACCCACAAAAATATTTCGAGCCAAATTTCGTTTTAAATCTTTTCCAATTTGGTATCAGGAGGTTATAATGCGCGAGGAGTTGTTTAAGCTCCTAATACACGAGGGAACAATCAGAAAATTCAATTAAAATTTTGTCTGGCTACCAGGAGAACGTAATAATCGAAGAGGTCCTTTCCCATCACCCACAAAAATATTTCGAAGCCAACTTTCGTTTTAAATCATTTCCAATTTAGTATCAGGAGGTTATAATGTGCGAGGAGGTGTTTAAGCTCCTAATACACGAAGGGACAATCAGAATTTTTTTTTTTAATTTTGTCTGGCTACCAGGAGAATATAATAGTCGAGGAGGTCTTTTCCCATCACCCACAAAAATATTTCAAAGCCAAATTTCGTTTTAAATCTTTTCCAATTTGGTATCAGGAGGTTATAATGTGCGAGGAGGTGTTTCAGCTCCTAATACACGAGGGGACAGTCAGAAAATTCTTTTAAAATTTTGTCCGGCTACCAGGAGAACATAATAGTCGAGGAGGTATTTTCCCTTCTCCCACAAATATATTTCGAAGACAAATTTCGTTTTAAATCTTTTCCAATTTGGTATCAGGAGGTTATAATGTGCGAGGAGGTGTTTCAGCTCCTAATACACGAGGGGACAATCAGAAAATTATTGTAAAATTTTGTCTGGCTACCAGGAGAACATAATAGTCGAGGAGGTCTTTTCCCATCACCCACAAAAATATTTCGAAGCCAACTTTCGTTTTAAATCTTTTCCAATTTAGTATCAGGAGGTTATAATGTGCGAGGAGGTGTTTCAGCTCCTAATACTCGAGGAGACAATCAGAAAAATCAATTAAAATTTTGTCTGGCTACCAGGAGCACATAATAGTCGAGGAGGTCTTTTCCCATCACCCACAAAAATATTTCGAAGCCAAATTTCGTTTTAAATCTTTTCCAATTTGGTATCAGGAGGTTATAATGTGCGAGGATGTGTTTCAGCTCCTAATACACGAGGGGACAATCAGAAAATTCTTTTAAAATTTTGTCTGGCTACCAGGAGAACATAATAGTCGAGGAGGTCTTTTCCCATCACCCACAAAAATATTTCGAAGCCAACTTTCGTTTTAAATCTTTTCCAATTTAGTATCAGGAGGTTATAATGTGCGAGGAGGTGTTTCAGCTCCTAATACTCGAGGAGACAATCAGAAAAATCAATTAAAATTTTGTCTGGCTACCAGGAGCACATAATAGTCGAGGAGGTCTTTTCCCGTCAACCACAAAAATATTTCGAAGCCAAATTTCGTTTTAAATTTTTTCCAATTTGGTATCAGGAGGTTATAATTTGCGAGGATGTGTTTCAGTTCCTAATAACCGACGTGCCAATCAGAAATTTATTGTAAAATTTTGTCTGGCTACCAGGAGCACATAATAGTCGAGGAGGTCTTTTCCCGTCACCCACAAAGATATTTTGAAGCCAAATTTCGTTTTAAATCTTTTCCAATTTGGTATCAGGAGGTTAGACTGTGCGAGGTGGTGTTTCAGCTCCTAATACACGAAGTGCCAATCAGAAATTTATTGTAAAATTTTGTCAGGCTACCAGGAGCACATAATAGTTGAGGAGGTCTTTTCCCATCACCCACAAAAGTATTTCGAAACCAAATTTCGTTTTAAATTTTTTCCAATTTGGTATCAGGAGGTTATAATGTGCGAGGAGGTGTTTCAGCTCCTAATACACGAAGTGCCAATCAGAAATTTATTGTAAAATTTTGTCTGGCTACCAGGAGCACATAATAGTCGGGGAGGTCTTTTACCGTCACCCACAAAAATATTTCGAGACCAAATTTCGTTTTAAGTCTTTTCCAATTTGGTATCAGGAGATTATAATGTGCCAGGAGGTGTTTAAGCTCCTAATACACGAGGGGACAATCAGAAAATTCTTTTAAAATTTTGTCTGGCTACCAGGAGAACATAACAGTCGAGGAGGTCTTTTCCCATCAACCACAAAAATATTTCGAAGCCCAATTTCGTTTTAAATCTTTTTCAATTTAGTATCAGGAGATTATAATGTGCTAGGAGGTGTTTCATCTCCTAATACACGAAGGGCCAATCAAAAAAATTTTTTTTTAATTTTGTCTGGCTACCAGGAGAACATAACAGTCGAGGAGGTCTTTTCCCATCAACCACAAGAATATTTCGAAACCAAATTTCGTTTTAAATCTTTTCCAATTTGGTATCAGGAGGTTATAATGTGCGAGGAGGTGTTTAAGCTCCTAATACACGAGGGGACAGTCAAAAAATTCTTTTAAAATTTTGTCTGGCTACCAGGAGAACATTATAGCCGAGGAAGTCTTTTCCCATCACCCACAAAAATATTTCGAAGCCCAATTTCGTTTTAAATCTTTTTCAATTTAGTATCAGGAGATTATAATGTGCTAGGAGGTGTTTCATCTCCTAATACACGAAGTGCCAATCAGAAAATTATTGTAAAATTTTGTTTGGCTACCAGGAGAACATAATAGTCGAGGAGGTCTTTTCCCATCACTCACAATAATATTTCGAAGCCTAATTTCGTTTT
>NW_022171433.1:0-1757 GCF_008802855.1 Photinus pyralis | reverse complement strand
TCGTGTTTAGTAACTATCGAGAAAAAAGACCTAAATAGACAAATATCAACCGGAAAATTCTGTGGGTGCATCGCACCCACATAACTTTTTCTGTGGGTGCTTAAGCCCCGAAGCACCCACGTAGTCGGCGCCCCTGGTATACACCGTGGTAAGGCCCCGATCTTCAAAATATGGCAGTCGTCGTTCCTATGCGCCGCATTTTTCTCATTTTCTCTGAAAACTTAGTTGTATTCATGGCTAATAAATTGTGGTTAATTGCAAAGTTTTTAAGTAGATATTATTATCTTCTGGCGATTAACCGGATGTTGTGTAATTCTCGAAGAATTCGGTCGAGTCTGAACACTATATCTCTCATTATGACTGATATAAATTGAATTATTATTTTTTAAATAACCCTCTATTAATCGGAGGTATATGAGATCTTGTGTTTTGAATGGATTTAACATGTAATTTCTTTTAGGGCTCTAGTGTAGTCCTAGTGTAGCCTAATTTTTGGGTTTATTACAAGTTTAAGCTAATCAAATCCGTCCATCAATCTCTTCAACCATATCGACATGTACTTTCATAGACAAGTGGAGTTGGGAGGATAAAATGCATACCTTGTCGTTACGTTTGTTATTTGGTGTAATTCAGTATTGAGGGTTGAGTGAATCTTTATTACACAGGGAACAAGAAAACCTTAGAGTTTCTGAAAAAACTCAAAAAAAAGGTGCCGCTTTTCGAGGAAACCATTGGCAATTTTACTTGATCATAGGAACATTTTTTTAATGCTTTCTTAGATTACTTAGCAACATTAATCTCGAAATACAACTTTAGTCTAAGGACCTTCAGATACCTCCTGGACTGGAGAAGTTTCAAATAATTAACAATGTATTTCATGTACTTTATGTAAGAGACTTCGGAATGATCTTTTTCACAACTGAGAAAGGAGTGGAGTTGCTTTGAAATCTATTTGAACTGGCTATTCTTTGGCTTATCAAATGATTTATTAAATTAAGGTTAGATTTAAATGATTCAATTTTCTTCGACTCAATTCTTTGTTCGATGAGTCACGCAAAATCGAAGAGGTGATTAACTCTAAATCCACTTCTAAGAGATTTCTATAACCTCATTACTCCAAAAAGGGCAATTATTCCGAAAAGATTCAGTAAGCATCGAATGAATTTGGGAAACGGCAACCTTGATTAAGCGGTATGAAAAAACGGATCCGGCGAAGGTCGCATAGTCATTTTATATCCCTATGAGCAACCAAGAAATAGCTGGCCGCTACGGAAAAACGTACAAAATGTATGAGGGCAAGCGTACGTTCGACATTAAAACAAATAAAGGCCGATATCAATTTCACTATTAGCACATCCAAGAGTGAGCCTAATCTGATTCATTCCATCTTTTGTAAAAAATTCTGTAACGGTAGCTCTGAATTTACATTTAAATTTTTTCGAAATTTCGCCGTGAAGTTCGAAATTTTAGAACTTCTAAGAGTTGTTTCCAAATAAATGATATTCTTGCTGAAAATTCACAAAATAAATTGGTCAACACTGGTGCAAATGTGGTGCGTTTTTTTGCGATTTTTAATTTTTATGGAACATGGTTTTTTAAGTTCTAAAAATGACCAACAGAGGGCGTAACTGCCAGCTTAAATTTTAAAATTGCATTTTCTTTAAATTTCGCATAATAAGCTAAACATTTTTTTTCACATTTTTAAAGAGAACCAGTTTATCTATCATTTTCGTAAAAACAAAAACTCAGTTATTTCA
>NW_022171432.1:0-833 GCF_008802855.1 Photinus pyralis | reverse complement strand
ATTTTTTATATTTATATTTATTCATAATTAAATCAAAGTGACATTCATATTTTTAGTAACTGAGCAACTTCGCTGATGATGACAGCCTTGCTATCGAGACGCGTTCGAGGTTTTAGCATTTTTTTATGGTGTAGTGAAACGGTTCATTTGAAGCCTTTAATGTGGGTCTATCATGAAATTTGATCGGCTTTAATCAATTCTGTTTTAGCTAGGGGGTATTCCATACCCCCCAGCTAAAAGAGAATTAACTATAAACGTCGATTTGACGTATCAAAGGTGAAATTAAGCATTTTTTATGACGAAGTGAAACGGTTCATTTGAAGCCTTAAATGTTGTTCTATCTTGAAATTGAATCGGCTGTTATAATCAATGCTCTTTTGGCTGGGGGGGATTTCATACCCCCAGACCCCCGGTGGTATATCCTCTTCATTCAGAATGAAAATTTTATACTTTAACAGTGCTGAATTGGAATGCGACCATTGATTTAGTGGTAAAGGTGAAACACTTTATTGTGAAGGAAGTGACATAACCACGGGGGATCTGTGGGGGTATGGAACACCCCCCAGCTAAAAGAGAATTAACTATAAACGTCGATTTGACGTATCAAAGGTGAAATTAAGCATTTTTTATGACGAAGTGAAACGGTTCATTTGAAGCCTTAAATGTTGTTCTATCTTGAAATTGAATCGGCTGTTATAATCAATGCTCTTTTGGCTGGGGGGTATTCCATACCCCCCAGACCCCCCGGTGGTATACCCTCTTCATTCAGAATGAAAATTTATAACTTTACAGTGCTGTAATTGGATGGACTCCATTGATTTAGTGTAAAGGTA
>NW_022171431.1:0-1297 GCF_008802855.1 Photinus pyralis | reverse complement strand
CGTAAAGTTACAATTTTAATTTAAACTTTGATTAGAAAAGTTTCGTCACTTTATTGTAAAACCATTAAGGCAATATCTAGGATCATTGTGATACTTTTGGACCCATTCCCGTTATTATGAATCTCGCTACATAAGCGCTCATTCTCATCTTATTTGATATTGAGAGTGACTAAAATATTCGTACCATTTCATAACCTCCATATGTAAAAATATTAATTTACCCTATGAGTTTCGTCACCTTTCACGGAAAATCGAAGGAATCACCTTGTATCGTTCTGTATCTGATCTTTATTTTTAACTGAAACGTCATGGTAAAGGTTGCATTTTATGGAGCATCTCCGATGTAAAAGCTTGCTAACATACCAGCAATTGAAAAATACAAATGTCATTTGCAGTCTTCTATGATTCTAAAAAATGGAGGCATATTCTACACGAGCAAACGTTGGCACGTGTTACAGGCTATACATTTTCCACGGGCCCGAATTTATGTTTTTATAAAGAAAAATTATGTAGGTGAGGTTCATTTGTCAACCGTTTAACATGTTCGACTTTTTCATTATGCTAGCATACTTTTTTCTATATGAGTGTTTGCGAATATGAGTAGTGTGCCGGCCGAAGCGAAGGTCATAGTCTTGATCAAAATGTGTATTTCAATTATAGGACTTTTATACGATTCATCACATTAATTGAACGGAAACGGATGGATGAGAAATATTAATCGACTTGCTCATTTGCACAACTGTTTTAGGTAGGACTGACGCATAGTGGTGTATTTTACTTTACAGTACAGTACATTTACAGTAATTAAAAGACAAAAATATGAAAGAACAAACTTCTGTCACTAGTGTGTAGGTATATTTTTACACGAACGAAGAAAAAATAAGTTTAATTACAAATTGCTTGACTTACATTCATTGTTAGCTGTGATACATTGTTCCGTTAATAAATATCTGGAGCGATGTACGGTCAAAGTTCAATGTCACGATTTTTGGAAATCCCAAGGTCACGTCCTTGTGGTGTAATCGGGGAAATCCCAAGGTCATGGTCTTGTGACATCACCAAATCTAAGACGGCGCATGGTGCCTCTTTTCTTCTTATGTCATTTAGCCTTATTTCTAACTACAATTAAAAACGTTAACATAGTGCCGACTTCATTTGAAACAAACTGTATAGGTACGTAGCTATGTTCACGAACCTTACATGTGCATATAACATTGAAATAATAATAGAATCATAGAATAGAATAAATACTGTAAAAATAATTTAACAGACTAGTGATTAGAACATATAATCAATA
>NW_022171430.1:0-1987 GCF_008802855.1 Photinus pyralis | reverse complement strand
AAAATTAGTACATTATATATCAAAGTAGACAAGTACAGTATTATTGCCTGAGCACCAAGATTACATCTTGAGGCGCTTGCGCCGAGGGGTATAAGGTGCGAAGGAAATAATAGACTTCTCTACCGTGGTATATATACTATTTTTTTCACTACTAGCACTTGAAATCCTCTAAATTAACATATTATATTGATAATAGAGTTAACGGTTGGACAGAATTGTTTGTTTCTTAATTTAACATCTCAATCAAGTACGTGGAAGTACAAGTCAAACAGGCCGTATTTTGTTCTGTCATTGAGATTTTTCAAAGAGTAATTTCGTTCGAATTTTTTCAAAATATGATCATTTTAGGTATGTAATTTCTCTGGAAATTGCGAATGGTGGCAATTATTCGTTTTAGAGAACTTGTCTAAACGTTCATTGAGCGAAATTTCGGGTTTTGTTTTCTAAAAGTGACAGCGTGACAGTTCTCATTATTGACTACTAGTTAATAATAAAAAATTATTAACCACTTTGAACAAATGCCGAGAAAGCCTACTTTACAAGTGGAAAAAAGGTTAATAATCATGTCATCAGACGCTAGTAGTGAAAAAAAAAGTATATATACCACGGTAGAGAAGTCTATTATTGCCTTCGCACCTTACACCCCTCGGCGCAAGCGCCTCGAGATGTAATCTTGGTGCTCAGGCAATAATAGTGGACTTCTCTACCTTGATATATAATGTACTATAATTTCACTACTATAGTTTGCGTTGAAAAAAAATGTTATTCGTTTGTTAGGTATCTGGAAGCAATTTATTGTATCAAAAATTATTAAAAATTTAAGTAAATCTACATGCTTAAATATTATTAACAGCGGCGTGCGTCTACCAAGGCGTTCTATAGCTAAGAGGGTCACTTTTTTTATGGAAAGCACTCTTTTTTGAATTATTAAATAAATAAGTGTTTTATGTTGCTATATTCAAAAAAGCATATTCTTTAAGAATATGTAAATGTAATGAAAACTAGTGGTTGGTTACTATTAGAAAAATGTGCCCCTTTGACCATGCAGAAGTGCGCCACTGACCACAAATTTAAAATACGTAGGTTGGTAGCTAACTTTTTATAATTTTGGATACCATAAAAACTTCTTTAAAAATTTTTGTTTCGAAGATATATTCAGTGTTCCAGACAAAATATGCACCCTGTATGTGGAAATACTGCTGATCAATGATGCTGTACCATTTTTAAAAGGTGTCGCTTTTCTCGTGGTACCAAACGTTGACATCGTTTTTTTCTAGCCTTGGCACCCAAGAAAAAACCAACAGCCATATTCACGTAAAAAATCTTATCCAGTCACTGTCGTGTAGGTAATCCGGAACAGTATGGTGTCACCACTCTAGGAGTGCGAAGTGTCAAATAAATTGCTTGCCAAGAGTTGAGAAAGAATGGTTTAAGAGACTTCAAATACTTATTGTATTTAAATTTGTTGCAACGACTTCCGATACACTTTTTCGTTAACAATGTTGGTCTAAAATATGTATAAATATCCTTTTAGCGCATTTCCACAATAAAAAAAAATGCGCTATTGTGGCCACTTTGTCCGTCCGTCCGTCCGTCTGTCCGTTGAGACACTACTAGTTCTTTATCATAAGAGCTATTGTTCTACTTTTTTCGCTATTTGGTTCGTTATGGTGTAGAGACTTGCACCAAGGAAGAAATTTTTTCTGCGTTTATTGCTAAAAAGTTATTGTAAAAAACCGTTTTTTACATGTTCCATAATTTTACACTTTTTCCGTTTATTAACGGTCCTATAGATATAATTCTGTATTGCTGTCTGTCGTCCGTCTGTTGGTCTGTCCGTCTGTTCCTTTGTCTGTCCGTGTGAACGATAATTTTGTTTAGAAATGTCCGATCGCTTTGACATCTCCGTTAGTTATTAAATGAATTGCATGAAATTCAATATGGGCATAGCTTTAGCCATATAATACGCAATGCCAAAAGTTGAGTC
>NW_022171429.1:0-720 GCF_008802855.1 Photinus pyralis | reverse complement strand
ATTTTAACCATAATTTCAGGCTGCGTTTAAATTTGGTTAATGATTGCTTAGATGTTATGCAGTCAGGCAGATGATTAAAGATTTTGATGCCTATATAGGAAGGGCAATTTTGTAAAAGCGATAGGTGTACTTTTGGAAGTCTTAATTGAGTATTTGACCTTGTAGGATAATCATGGATAATGCAAAATAGGAAATTGAAACTGGCCCTAGCCAGTAGCATATCACATGTAAAGTCAACGATTTATTCCAGTTTTGATTATATATCGTCAGGGTGGATTAACTCGTGTATGTGCCAATGTTAGCCAAGGCGCGGGCTTCCACTATAAAACTCGGCGGTAGGTAATCAAAAGGCCGCAGGCGCCAACCATTGAACCTTCGGTTCTAAAGATGTGTGTGATAAAAGAAGTGTGTAATTAATGAGAGAGGTCGGCTTCCAAGCTCTTTCATTGCAATTTGCTTTTTTAGCGTAACACAAGAAAGTTGAGGTAACGCTTATGTGCTCGATTTTCCGTCGTGTGTCTGTTCCATCGGCCCCTTGGTCACCTAGAGACTTCGGATTTTCGCTAATTGATAGCTGCTATCATTGTATATACATGGTTTATATTTTGCGCGTTATCATCATTTACAGTTGTGTTATGCGGTAAAATCCACGAGTGGGTTTTGAAACATTTTTTTGCATTTCGTCAATAGTAGGTCTGTACCATTCATGATAATAAACGT
>NW_022171428.1:0-436 GCF_008802855.1 Photinus pyralis | reverse complement strand
GCTCCTTGGTGTACTCCTTACACTTTTACTTGTTGGGTGTCAAGGTATGACAGATGTATTGTTTACATATAGCGACAAAAAGTGACAGTGCTAGTAGTGGTTATGTTAACCGGAAAGATTTACAATAATAGCCGCTTTCCTTTCAACTGATCAGAGCTGATCGAGTAACTCTGAAGAGCTCCGGTGTGTTCCATTACCACAGATCATTTTGATCTGGTTCATGTTTCCCTCTTCCCCTCATGCACGACCTTTTTCGCGGGAGCATTAGAGTAGATCAGTAAACATAACCTTAGTTCTTTATTTACATCTTTGCTTAAAATATTTTGCTTGGGTAATATCACGAAACAATAATGGAATTAATCCTAGAGGAAGACGACGTACAATATAAATTATGTGTATCAGAAACTGATTACAATCGTGCAATGACAGGTTTATA
>NW_022171427.1:0-722 GCF_008802855.1 Photinus pyralis | reverse complement strand
CCCTAAAAGTACTTCAAAACCGCAAAAGTGGGTCCGGACAGGCGGAAGGGCGGGCGGACAAAACGCAAACGATAACACATTTTTTTAATTCTTCAAAAATGCGCTACAAATCACAGTATTCATTCATGCATGATTAATGCCGTCGCCGCAGTGCCTATGGCCCTTACATTTTTAGTGCACTTTCACTTTACAAAAATAAAAAGCGCTTCTTTTGTCCGTCTGTCTGTCTGTGTCAGTCACAAAGGCTCTGCAACTACACCACTTACAGACTTGGTATTGGTGTCATTCGATCAGAAATTAAAAATTATTCATGTTTGTATTCTCCTTAAGGCATGAAATGTCTACAAGGGCTATTGAAATCGAAAAATCAAATTTGCACTCTTCCCCTCTTGCCCGCAAGCGGCTTAACGAATTTTTAGTGCATTTTTTAAGAATTAAGAAGAATGTGCTATTGTCTGCATCCTTCCGTTCGGACCCACTTCAGCCGTGTACTTTTAGGGGAATGGTCATAGAGACCTAGATTTTGCAATAGCTAGCTTTTATCTTGAAGGTGTGCCAGATGCCTGTTAAGTGAATAGTAATTCATTAATTATAATACACACAGGATTACATAGATTTATTAGATTATAAATATATACGTTACAGGAAGTAGGAACATGTCTCAAGTCTGAAGTTGAATACGATCATCTTACTTATGCTAACTTAACACTATATGTACAGTG
>NW_022171426.1:0-608 GCF_008802855.1 Photinus pyralis | reverse complement strand
CACTGTGATTTTGAATCGATTCGACTCAACTTTTGGCATTGCGTATTATATGGCTAAAGCTATGCCCATATTGAATTTCATGCAATTCAGTTCATAACTAACGGAGATGTAAAAGAGATCGAACATTTCTAAACAAAGTTATCGTTCACACGGACAGATAGATGCACAGACAGACAAAGGAACAGACGGAGAGATCAACCGGCAGGCGACAGATAGTAATGCAAAATTATAAACGATCTCTAGGATCGTTAATAAACGGCAAAAGTGTAAAATTATGGAACATGTAAAAAACGGTTTTTTGTTTTTTTACAATAACTTTTTTTGTAAGCGGTACAGAAAAAAATCCTTCCTTGGTACAAGACTCGACACCATAACGAACCAAATAGCGAAAAAAGTAGAACAATAGCTCTTAAGATAAAAAACTAGTAGCGTCGCAAAGTTAGCGGACGGACGGACGGACGGACGGACGAAGTGGCCACAATAGCGCGTTTTTTTTTTATTTTTGTGGAAATGCGCTAAAAATGCGCTATTGTGGCCACTTCGTCCGTCCGTCCGTCCGTCCGCTCGTTTTGCGACGCTACTAGTTCTTTATCTTAAGAGCTATTGTT
>NW_022171425.1:0-3142 GCF_008802855.1 Photinus pyralis | reverse complement strand
TTTTTTCATGAAAAAGTAGCAAAATGATGCCTAAACAAGCTCGCGAAAACCGCATCAAATATTTTCCAGGTTTTGCTCGTGGCCGTTTTAGTAATAATTTTTTTTACCGCAAACCTCTACAATGGATAGATTCTCAGATTAGTGCCTCGCATTATTAGTTGGCCACCCTGTACATTCAGGAGAGTACTGATGTAACCATTAATTCATTAGAGAAGCGCATCTAGGCACTTTTGCAAGAAAACAGAAACCGAAAAAGAAATTGCTCAGAAGTGAAGACAATTTTTCGAATACTTTTAATGAAAGTCAATTAAAACATTTAGAATTGGGTATACACAAGGGTTTTATGTGGAGTGGAGAAACGATTGAAAAAACGATGCAACTATATTTTTCTTGTGATGTTAAGAGGCTATTAAACGATACACTCACAAAACTTGCCCTATCCAAGTATCCGCACAATCCAGGAGCGACTACAAAATACATACATTATATTACATACTTTCCAACTGATCAATTTCAAATTTCGCGGTTCACAAACTGAGCCAAAATGGGTGCTATTCGCGCTACTTTAGTAATCTAGGGACTTTATGGAAAAACATAGATATAATGGGGAAAAATTACAAGCAACGCCATCTAACTTTCATGTCAAAATGATGAACTTTTTGGTAGCAGTCACCTCGGACTGCGTGCGTGGTACGAATAGGACTCCTACGTTGTGTTATACTAAGGCGACTATTTATGTGTTGGGACGTGAGACACAATCGATGTGGGAATTGAATCAAACGAAGATGTTCCGTATATAGCTACTATACAGGGTGTTTCTAAATATGATGTAAATGCGGAAGGGGGTAATTCTTCGGTTTAATTTAGGACTAAAAGTTCATACAAACATAGACCCGCAAACGCTTCGTTACCGATCTACAGGGCGTTATAGTTCTACCGCACATTTTACAATTTAAACCTATAATTTATCAACATATGCAAACAAACCGTGAAAATTAACAACAAATTATCCTAATAAAGCCAAGGCCCACTAGACCATTTTAAAAATTTTACAGGAAATTGAATATTACAAGAGACGAAACAGTTTCCAAACAAATCAGAAAATCAAATTCTTATTTTACAATCTACCAGTGGCAAAAAACACGGTGGAAAATGGAACAGGACTCTCTGAAAAAACAACACCCTGTAAATTCCGACTACCACTGCCAATGACGAATGATGTAATCCCTTTAATATAACGTACATTTGAGTAACTTTCAGCAATATATCTCAAAAACTGCAGGAGAAAAAAACTTAAAAAATCTTGAAATTTTAACAATGCAGATCGGTAACGATCGTTTGTTTTCCTCACAAAATGAGTCAAAAAGTTAGCCCCTTGCGTATTTAGATCATATTTACGAATACCTTGTATATGCTACAACTGACATGATCGTGTAAATGGGCCCCTTCGTACCACAAACTGCGCATGTCTGACGCATTTTGGTATAAATTTGTTTTAAAAAAATAAAAAGAAATCCTTAAACTTACAAATAAACCTAATGATCAACTCCACTGAATTAGGTGAGTATGTATTTTTGTTAAAAAAATTTTTTTCCTACCAAACAATCGCTTGGGTGCAAACCTATAGTATCCTTGTCACTATTATCTATTCACCCAACCATGAAGTTAAGTCATTCCTGCTAAATGCTATTTACTTATTTATTTATTTATTTATTTATTTATTTATTTATTTATTTATTTATTTATTTATTTATTTATTTATTTATTTATTTATTCTACGTAAAAAAATGGCGCGACTGTTCCAATTAATGCAAGAAATGAAATCTGGTCAAGATAAACTCGAAGTTGGTCAAGCTGAAAGGAAAACCGGGTAACAGGCCATGGAAGCTGACTTCAAATGGTTTTACAAATGATTCTGAACTTTTCCCCCACCAAAGAAAAATTTTACAATTTATGTATTTCCAACCACGGGAAGCTATAATAGTATATTGAAAGACAAGTGTTACAATGCGACCTATTGTAATACGACTATCTTGTGGCACGAGTGGCGACGCGAAGCGTAGCCACGAGTGTTCGCAAGATAGGAGTATTACAATAAAGCATTGTAACACGCGTTTTTCATACTATTTTTTCTATTTCGGTGCTTTTCGGCCGAAAACAGTTGTACAAAATCATCATTGTGACACCGAAATAGAAAAAAAATGTTTGCAATGCCCATATACTGTTAATTTTATAGATTCAGATTTAGTATGAAATTTGGAAAAAAATAAGCGAATTATAAGTACATTTTCGTTGTTTTTTTCCTATGTTAGGAATTGTGGAAACCTTTACATACCAAAATTTTTGTTGCTACATCTCTATTTCTCGTTTTCTCAAGTTCCTATGCACTTCCGTTCGTTCGAAAAACATACATTCATAAACCATCACGAAATGATCGTCTTATAGAGAAGAAAGCCGAGTTTAAGAGGCACGGAAATACAGTGCGTTCTAGATAAGAGGGTCACACCAATATCTCTTTTATTTGGCGAGATACGAAAAATTTGTCAAATATAATTTTATATGTGACATTACGATCTATCCGATTGGACATTGAAACTTCCGGTATCACTTCCGGTCTAATCGTAAATCGATGCAATTTTTGTTTTTCAAATCAAGATTTAAGATATTTGAAAAGAGCAGCCAATTGGCTGCACGACAATGTAAAATATGCACATGGTTGATATAAAAAAATAGAGAAATTCGTTATTTAAGATTTAGAAAATTTATGAAATCTAGCATGCCGTGTGCTGTCAGCATGCACGGTGGATGTTGCATTACACGGGGAGATCGTATCGTGCAAAAGTAAATCTTAAAAACGATACATTGAACAAGTCTTTTCTGTGTGATATGGCACACGGCGGCATTAGGGATGTAACGGAAGTGGTTATATCGGAACCAAATTCGGATTTTAAATTTGGTTTATCGGAACCGGAATCGGAACCGGGTCACATCTTAAACAATACTAATATGTAAATAGATCGAATCAAGTAACTCGAAAAGGGGTACGGGTTGAAGAAAGTTCTCCGCGTGACGATTATAAACTTGTTTGTACACAAATGCACTGACTATGACCCCCCCCCCCCTACGAATTATTTCCTGAGAT